>NC_091227.1:4246505-4276404 GCF_040958095.1 Procambarus clarkii
GTACACGAATTCGTGAACGACTTCCAGTTTGGAATCAGAGATGCTGATGTCAGGTGGGGAGTCCACTCCTAGTCCCATGACTTGTGTTTTCTTCAGGCTGATGGTGAGTCCCGAAAGCTTGACAGGCCTCGCTGAAGCGGGTCATGAGCCGTTGGAGGTCTTCTGCTGAGTGGGCAGTGACTGCTGCGTCGTCGGCAAAAAGGAAATCACGCAGACACCTCAGCCGAACCTTCGTCTTGGCTCTCAGCCTGGTGAGGTTAAAGAGCTTTCCATCCGACCTGGTCCAGAGGTAAATGCCTTCCGTGACAGATCCGAAGGCGGGCCGCAGCATAACTGCGAAGAAATCCCGAATAGGGTTGGAGCCAGTACGCAGCCCTGCTTTACTCCACTTCGGATGTCAAAGGCGTCTGATGTTAGGCCATCAAAGACCACGGTGCCCCTCATGTTCTCATGGAAAGATCTGATGATGCTGAGGAGCCTGGATGGGCATCCGATCTTGGGGAGGATCTTGAACCTATACTGTTTCTGATATATGTAAATGATCTCCCAGAGGGCATAGAATCGTTCCTCCCATTGTTTGCTGGTTATGCAAAAATTATAAGGAGGATTAAAACAGAGGATGTTAGTAGAAGGCTACAAGATGACTTAGACAGACTGAATGAATGATACAACAAATATCTACTAAAGTTCAACCCGAGTAAAAAGCAAGGCAATGAAAGAAGGCAGTGGAAACAGGAGGCCAGACACAAGATACCGAATAGGAGATGAAGTACATCATGAAACGGACAGTGAGAAAGATCTAGGAGTTGATATCACACCAAACCTGTCTCCTGAAGCCCACATAAAAATAATTACATCTGCGGCATATGCGAGGCTGGCTAAAATCAGACCAGCCTTCAGTATGGGACATTTGGGGCTTGAATCTGATTATTTAAATATTAATGTAGTAAATTAAATTACGAAGGACCACCCTCTTTTATAGTAAAGAGGGAAACTGAGAATTTCTGATCATTAGATAATTCCTAGATGAACCAGTAACTATGGATAAAATACTAGAGAATATGATCATAGTAATAATTAATGGGCTGTATAATTAAATGAATCAAACCCTCAAACACCTACATTGGGGGGTTATTACTGGAAGTCAGTACGTCCAGGAACTAGTGTGGTTCGTTCACTAATCCAAATTATAATAATCTAATCCTATGAATTATAGTGAAACTAATATCATTACCATGAATGGGAACATAGATTATAAGTATAGTAATGATAGTCACAATAAACACATGTTAATCCAAAGAAATTCTGCATATAAGTAAATCAGAAACTTCATGAATGAATATAAAGAATCTTAGCTTAAAGACGATTCCTTTATGTAAGCCACGACGCTTCCTCTAATTCCCTGGGCTCGGCTGGCTGACGAATGGGATGGATTAACATGGGAGAAGGCGGCAGGGAGAATTCTTCTCACGTGCTGCAAGACAAAATATTTACAGTAGCAACTAATTAAACTACTGAATCTCTATATTCAAGAATTTAAGAGTTACAGGTGATAATAAGTAATCACCTGTGGTTTGGTGTTATCATGCGTCGTCACGGTCAATCACCCAGCTACTACACTACACTTTACAAGATGCATCAAATAAAGATAAGATACTTAGCTAATATGGGCACTGTATAAGTTTTAAGATTGCCGAAATTCGCGTCCCCAGGCTCTGGCTTCAGCCTATCCTGGATAATGGCGCGCTTCACTGGTCGGTCACGTGCAGTCAGGAACCAGATTAAAAAGGTTCCTTATGTTACACCAGCACCAGTTGAAGATATTATCTGCAAGGTTGTTCACGCCTCACAGTGGCGACTTTCATCTGAGGATAGATAACGTCTACCCTGATGGCTGGGCAATGGCGTCTCCTCGTGAGTACGATACGGGTAGGTCTGCCTCAGAGCTTCCCTCCACCTGTACTGGCAAGCCTCTTCACCCCACGCCATGTCTTGCGTTCATTAGACAAATTATTGTCATGAATATTAGTATTTCTCGCATTTACGCTTGAAATGTTGAAGACTGGACGGGTTTATTATTTAGAAGAGGTCAATATTATTATTTGCCAATTTAGGGATAGTAAACGGATAAGGGAGAGGAATTAAGGTCTCCCCGTGGCATTCACTCGTGACGTTAACTTTTATTACTAGATAATCGCTATGACTCCAACACTCTATTCGGCTAGTTGGAGGTCAATTCATCTGTAATTAATTATCATACAGAATGCCTTGGTTATTGAGAATCGAATTTAATTCTCAGATACATTGAATATAATGTGTTTATTGTAAGGAAATCTGATGCAATACTGGCGTCGGATGACGTGAGAATTCTAGCCTACTGCACAGATGAAATTATTAGTACATGAGAATTCTATGTGGTGTTAATTTTACTTACTACAATAATTAGTAGAGTTAGTAATAAGTAATGAGAATACAACAATGTTGTATTCGGTGTTGGAAATATCCAACATAACTCCGGGGGGAGGATTCTAGGGTCGTAGTGTACTGTGGAGTACTGACCTATCCCAAAGTGATATTAAGATTAATACATTAATATGTTAATATGTTAGTATGTTAGTACACACATAACGAACGTCCCGTATTTATCAAGGACTTACAAGAACTTGGGTCTTGCTATTTACATGTCAAATGAAACATGTTACTTATTGCCTACACAATATTTAAAGAATTGATCTTAGTTGAGAACTATAATAGGCTTGTAGTTTCCCTTAGTGGAAACATGTATTAAATATTGAAACATTAAATGATTAAGTTATCGGTAATCAGGAACTCTCTAGAGCTCACAATAAACTCAACAACTAGGGTCGCAGTGACGTGTAATGGTGTATTACGTAGCTGCTGAATCTTAGGTAAACTCAGAATAAGTTCCTAAGAACTGATAAACTATTGTATAATTATACAGTAAAGTATGATTAGTCATTTAAGATCAAGGAGACTATGACACTACAGTAAGGTCACTGTCTAGGGTCGCTGTGACTTTTAACTATTGAGTTACTAGACAATAACATCACGCAGCATCATGATCACCCCAAATTCAAATGAGGACATCGAATTTAATGTGCACTGCCGTGCAGTAGTCATTCTGACTGATGGTACAACTAATTTGCTAACTAGCTAAAATAATGGAAAAGTAGAGAACTGAAAAGTTTATTCATTAAAATCAAGGAAAATTCTGAGTCGACAATGAGATTAGTAGCCGAGTCATTCTGACTTATGAGCGAATTAAATGGCAGCTCATAGGCTTGACACTGTAAACTGGTTACGAAATCACCTTTACATGAATTTGAGTTTATTGAATCAGTCTCTATAAGTATAGTCAACTGTAATTAATGGTGAGTACAGATTAGGCTAGTACTCAGTTGACACTGACTGAAGTCCCTAAACCTACCTAAATAAATGGTTTGAATTTCTAACCTACCTAAGTAAGGGACTAAGCTAATTGTGAGCAAAATGTACTCGAATTAACATTGTGAGCAGTATTGAGCTCATTAACAAGTCGAGCTATATTGAACTCGTGAACATGGTGAGCTATATTGAGCTCGTTAGCAGTGCTAATAGGGTGAGTTCAGTGAACTCGTCAACAGTGTTGACAGGGTGAGCTACAGTGAGCTCGTTAGCAGTGCTAACAGGGTGAGTTACAGTGAACTCGTCAACAGTGTTGACAGGGTGAGCTGCAGTGAGCTCGTTAGCAGTGCTAACAGGGTGAGTTACAGTGAATTCGTCAACAGTGTTGACAGGGTGAGCTACAGTGAGCTCGTTAGCAGTGCTAACAGGGTGAGTTACAGTGAACTCGTCAACAGTGTTGACAGGGTGAGCTGCAGTGAGCTCGTTAGCAGTGCTAACAGGGTGAGTTACAGTGAACTCGTCAACAGTGTTGACAGGGTGAGCTACAGTGAGCTCGTTAGCAGTGCTAACAGAGTGAGTTCAGTGAACTCGAATTAACGAGGTGGAGTTTTGCATTATTCAATTATCATGACGAGCAGTGCTCGTGGCATGGGGAACATTAAAGCGTTCGATTGTCATGGCGAGCAATATTAAACTCGTACGCATGGGGAACAAGCACTCATATTATTACGTTAATTGTAAGGTGAGCTATATTAAGCTCATGAAGCATGTTAATTAACAATGCTGATGTTTAACGATAATGCATTAAACATGTTAGTTCTCTGTAAATTCGCTTACGTATTAGTAAGTTTGCAAGTTTGTTCGTGCTGCGCTCCTACACTAAATAAGCAGAAACGAAAGAAAAACAACTGAAACAAATAATGCAAGTATTTATCACTAACCTCTTAGTGCAGAAAACATGGTATTAAGAAGGTTTTCTTGGCAAACCTTTAAGCGCAAGTATAGTGGACCAGTGGTCCTAGTGAATTTATTACTAAATTCAGGAAATGCCAGTGGCATTGAGTGCTAGATTCTCTAGCCTAACATTATTAATTACCTAGGGAAGTACTAGATTCTCTAGCCCAACATTACAATTTACCTAGGAAGACTGAGTGTGGTCAATTACTACTTGTCGAGAATAATTCTAGGTCTGCAGTGAATTCAATGGTTTGATCGCTGTGACTTGTACTTGTTTGAGTACGGACCATTGGTTTTCACTGAGAGCTATGAAACATCTCAGCGAGTATCAATTGCACTACATTCAATCTGAGTTTATTACTCAGCTGTGTTTCTCCTTTTAGCTTGCTGCTGGAGAATTGATTTACTGCTGACTAATTTATTATTGTTGGCAGGTTTAGGCTGGTTCACATTCAGAACTTTACCAGTAAGTAAGTAGCCACCTGCAGATTGGAGCATATTCATTCCCAATCGTTAACATGTCCAGTTATGAACTGGTAATAGTAGTCGGCTCCTACTAGTACATCTACATTGTTAAGGCGGTCAGACGTTAACTTGTTGTCAGCCAAATTAATTTCACGTTCCTGCAGGAAGTGGGCTGTGTACCCCAGACCATTAATATTTAAGTCTAAAGGTATTTGATCTACAACAATGGCTTGGACAGCCTTGGCATGACTACCTAGTCGTACAAGCGGTTGAACTACTGAGTATTCATGGGCTCCTCGATTTATCATGGACCCTGACAAGTTTAATTTTACCTGTCCTATTGGTTGTAAATTAAGTGCCTCTGCTGCCCTTTGAGTAATGAAAGTTCTCTGGGAACCTTGATCAAATAGTCCACGTATGGTGATCTTGGTTCCTCTGTTCTTCACTTGAAGTTGGGCAGTAGGCAAAGCAGCATCCACTTGAGATGCTTGTGAAGTTACGCTGTACACATCTCGCACCTTGCAGCACTGTACTGGTGTAGATTCTCTACGTCCTATTCTAGGATTGACATAATTTGTCTTAACTAATTTGCACAGTGCAGCATGATGCTTGCCCCTTCTACACCTATTGCAGGTGTTCAGTGGGGTGTCACAGCTGTTAACATTATGTGGTTTGAGACACCTAGTACATTTGTGTAACTGTTTGAGTCGTCTGACTCTTGTGTCTCTATTAGGATAATTGGTACATTTGTACAGAGAATGTTTTTGATTGCAAAACAAGCACATTCCCCATCCTGCAGATCGTTTAGGGGTTACCGGTTTAGGTAAAACAGTATTTGCAGGTTGTGATGGTTTTGCTGTTTGCATTTGCTTGTTATTTATTCTCTTGTGAGTACTTGGTGTACTCTGGGGAACCATTAACAGGCTCTTGGGAGTGCTCTTTGGACTATTAGGTCTCTTAGGAGCACCTGTGGGACTCTT
Source organism: Procambarus clarkii (assembly GCF_040958095.1). Taxonomy (NCBI): domain Eukaryota; kingdom Metazoa; phylum Arthropoda; class Malacostraca; order Decapoda; family Cambaridae; genus Procambarus; species Procambarus clarkii. The sequence goes on from NC_091227.1 coordinate 4,252,313, forward strand.
AGGCCTCACTGATGAATCAGTATTTGACTGATTGTTGTTACATTGATTATTAGCACCTTTGTTACCTAGTGACAGTGTCACTTTAGGAGTTTCAGGTAAGGAAACTGATGTAGGTACAGTTTTGGTGCATTCAGATTTAGCATTAATTGCTTGGTCTGCTGTATGATTGTTCATATTGCGCAAACCTGTAAATATATCCTGCATTGACAGGGTATTACCATTCTGGCATACATATAATTTATTAAGTGTGTCACCAGACAATTTTCTTTGGATGATAATTTTAGTCATTCACTCAGTAGTTGGGTGATCCACCTCTTTACTGAAAGAATTTATCAGTGACTCAAGCTGAAAACTAAAGGCTTGTAAAGAGTCAACTGATTGCTCTGGTGAAGATAGATTTAATAATTGGTGTATAAGGTTTATAATAGTCTTCTCATTGTTAGCACTTACTTTAGAAGGCTGTTGGGAGCAATTGTGACCATTACTTGTGTTGCTTAAGGCTTCTTGCTTAGCCTCAGCTTTACTTACAGCTTCGACTGCTGCTGCAGCATTAGCTTTATCATTTTCTGGTTCAGATTCACTGATTATTGCAGCTTCACTTGTTTCATCTGCATCTTCACTTGTTTCTCTGGGTTCTGGTGATAAGCTAGTTAATTCAGTAGCCTTATGTATTGAACTTATAGAATCCAGGGAACATTGAGAAGAGTGGTCTGAAATTTGATCAGACTCTGTAAACAAATCATCACATGAAGCTGTATTAGATGAGAGGTTAGAAAATGAAGGTTGAACTTCAGTTGTTGATCCTGTATAGTGATCAGCATTGATTAGAGGATTCTCCTCATCTTGAGGTAGCTCATGTATTTCATCTGAGCTGAGTGCTTGCTCGGTTGTAGTTCTTCTACAAAAATGTTCTATCCAATCAGGATCATTTTGTTTCGCAAGCACTCTTTTATAGTTATCTAACTTGTCTTGAATGGTATCTTCATATTCATCAAGATCATATTCTATCAGACTTAATTCGTCTGGGTCAGTATTACTGCTAAAGAGTTTGTCTTTATAAGCCTCGATTGTCTCCTTCACCTGGGCATATTTTTCGTTAGCTGCCTCTGTGAAGAGGTTGAACTCAAAGAAGTCAATTGGGTTGTTTTCTAAACAGTTGTCGCAGTCGTCAAGTCGTCTTGACATGTACTTTTGAAGACCTCTCAGGATAATACTGATTCTCTTTAATATTTCAGTAGTATCCATTCTGGATGTAAATTTGAGCCTTATAAGGCTTATATAGCTACTTGTATAGCTATGGTGTCTGCTCCTTGATGTAGAGCAGGTAAAAGTATTGACAGCCTGATATTTCTTGAGGCTGGTTGTAATTTACCTCATTTAGAAGTTAGCTACCTACCTAATAATAAGCAACTAAGATTTGAGTGGTACCTTGGTCTCACTACAGGTGTTCCTCAGCTTAGCTCTTCTAAATCAGCCTCGGATGGGTAGTGGACTTACAGTAACACTCAAAGACATACATAGAAATATGCAATAAAATTATTACACAATAAATGGTTAATCCCACCCTTGATAGGGTCAGTACAAAAGAATAATATATGTGTCACTAACTAGCTCAAGCCTCGTCGTGAGAATTTCTACTTAAGAAACTACAACTATATTTAGTCTGTGCTTGTGCCAAATTCAACACAATCACAGTCTAAATTGCTACCTAATAAAGGTTGGTAAAGATTATATTATGGTGCAATAATGTGCAAATAATTGTGCTGTGTTTTTGGATTTTTTGGATTTTATATAATATACACTTGTGTAATTATGTGCATAAGAAATTAAATGAACACAAAGGAATTATTTGTGTTTGGCAAGTATTCTACTGCCGTAAATATTATCTAACTCCTGAATGTACTCCTAATTGTGGAATAAAATGTTATCAGGGTTAGTAATGATTAACTAGTATGAGATCAGTAATTTATATTAGTATACTGGATCCCTAAATGTTAATGATCCACCGACTTGGGTGAATCAGTAATTATAACATGGATTCAGGCTATAATGGACAGTCTGCTGACAGCCATATATTGAAACATTGGTATAGCCTAAATGGTTAACACTTAATTGGTGTAGTGATTAATATAAGGTTATGAGCTGTTGCTCTTGGTGACCTAAAGATTATACTTCAGTATGAAGTGTAGGTCTAAATGTTGTGGGTAATTGGCTATGACCCACTAAAGCTACCTTATACATGAGGTGAAAGTAGCAATATGTTAGTGTGATCTAGACTAACTGATGTGTTACACTGTTAGTTGACACAATTAATTAAATAGTTAGTCTAGTTTATGTCACACAAGGATTAGTTATTAATGATTAATATTTTAATTATAAATTTAATGCCTATCCAGTTCGATAAGGACCATAATGTGGGACATTTGGGGCTTGAATCTGATTATTTAAATATTAATGTAGTAAATTAAATTACGAAGGACCACCCGCTTTTATAGTAAAGAGGGAAACTGAGAATTTCTGATCATTAGATAATTCCTAGATGAACCAGTAACTATGGATAAAATACTAGAGAATATGATCATAGAAATAATTAATGGGCTGTATAATTAAATGAACCAAACCCTCAAACACCTACATTGGGGGGTTATTACTGGAAGTCAGTACGTCAAGGAACTAGTGTGGTTCGTTCACTAATCCAAATTATAATAATCTAATCCTATGAATTATAGTGAAACTAATATCATTACCATGAATAGGAACATAGATTATAAGTATAGTAATGATAGTCACAATAAACACATGTTAATCCAAAGAAATTCTGCATATAAGTAATTCAGAAACTTCATGAATGAATACAAAGAATCTTAGCTTAAAGACGATTCCTTTATGTAAGCCACGACGCTTCCTCTAATTCCCTGGCTCGGCTGGCTGACGAATGGGATGGATTAACATGGGAGAAGGCGGCAGGGAGAATTCTTTTCACGTGCTGCAAGACAAGATATTTACAGTAGCAACTAATTAAACTACTGAATCTCTATATTCAAGAATTTAAGAGTTACAGGTGATAATAAGTAATCACCTGTGGTTTGGTGTTATCATGCGTCGTCACGGTCAATCACCCAGCTACTACACTACACTTTACCAGATGCATCAAATAAAGATAAGATACTTAGCTAATATGAGCACTGTATAAGTTTTAAGATTGCCGAAATTCGCGTCCCCAGGCTCTGGCTTCAGCCTATCCTGAATAATGGCGCGCTTCACTGGTCAGTCACGTGCAGTCAGGAACCAGATTAAAAGGTTCCTTATGTTACACCAGCACCAGTTGAAGATATTATCTGCAAGGTTGTTCACGCCTCACAGTGGCGACTTTCATCTGAGGATGGATAACGTCTACCCTGATGGCTGGGCAATGGCGTCTCCTCGTGAGTACGATACGGGTAGGTCTGCCTCAGAGCTTCCCTCCACCTGTACTGGCAAGCCTCTTCACCCCACGCCGTGTCTTGCGTTCATTAGACAAATTATTGTCATGAATATTAGTATTTCTCGCATTTACACTTGAAATGTTGAAGACTGGACGGGTTTATTATTTAGAAGAGGTCAATATTATTGTTTGCCAATTTAGGGATAGTAAACGGATAAGAGAGAGGAATTAAGGTCTCCCCATGGCATTCACTCGTGACGTTAACTTTTATTACTAGATAATCGCTATGACTCCAACACTCTATTCGGCTAGTTGGAGGTCAATTCATCTGTAATTAATTATCATACAGAATGCCTTGGTTATAGAGAATCGAATTTAATTCTCAGATACATTGGATATAATGTGTTTATTGTAAGGAAATCTGACGCAATACTGGCGTTGGATGATGTGAGAATTCTAGCCTACTGCACAGATGAAATTATTAGTACATGAGAATTCTATGTGGTGTTAATTTTTACTTACTACAATAATTAGTAGAGTTAGTAATAAGTAATGAGAATACAACAGTGTTGTATTCGGTGTTGGAAATATCCAACATTCAGGAACTTGTGTAAGGAATCATTCAGAATCTTGTATACCACATATGTAAGACCAATCCTGGAGTTTGCGGCCTCAGCATGGAGCTCGTACTTTGTCAAGCACAAGACGAAGGTGGAAAAAGTTCTTAGGTATACCACCAGGCTAGATCCAGAGCTAAGAGACATGAGTTACGACGAAAGGCTGCGGGAATTGCACCTTACGACACTGGAAGACAGAAGAGTAAGGGAAGACATGATCACTACCAACAAAATTCTCAGAGGAATTGACAGGGTAGATAAGGATAAACTTTTAACGCTGGTGGTACGCGAACAAGGGGACACAGGTGAAAACCGAGTACCCAAATTAGCCACAGGGACGTTAGAAAGTACTTTTTCAATGTCAGAGGCCCCCGTGGAGAGTTCCCCTTCTGCAGTTCTGTACTTCCTTAATCCGCATCACTAAAGGTTTTACTCCTACGATTCTAAAACGCTTTTTCCTTGCGCACTTTTCTTCTCACTCCCGCTCAGTTTCCGTCTTCACTGATGGGTCTAAGTCTGTGGGCGGCTCTGTTGTTTTTCCTGATTGCACTTATATGTGTCACTTACCTCCAGAGACTAGCGTCTTCACAGAGGAACTTTGTGCTATTTTCTATGCTCTTCGCCTCCTGCTTTCTCGTTGTCAATCTTCCTTTGTCATTGTTGTTGACTCTCGTAGTGCCCTCATGGCTCTCGGGTTCTTTAATCCGGTTCATCCAGTAGTTGTCGAGATCCAGCATTAGCTGTTTCTTGTTCACAGTAAATTTAAGTCAGTTGAGTTTTGTTGGGTTGTCAGCCATAATGGTGTCTCTTTAAATGAACGTGCGGATACTGCCGCTAGGGAAGCTGTCCGTTCATGTCCCATCTCTCGTAAAGGTCTTCCTTATTCCAACTTTTACCCGGTTATCCATTCCTCCATCCTTACCCGTTGGCAGGCTTGTTGGTCGTCTGATTCTGGTAACAAACTGCGTACTCTTAAGAGTTGTGTGTCCTCGTGGCCGTCCTCCTACCATCGTAACTGGCGATGTGAAATGGCTCTGGCGAGGTTGCATATTGGCTATACTCGCTTAACTCATAGTCACTTGATGGAGCGCCGACCTGCTCCTTATTGTCCTAATTGCATTGTCCCTCTTATGGTCGTGCATATCCTTGTTGAATGTCCTGACTTCCGGGTCGAGTGTGTGTCTTGTTTCCGACCTTCCCCCACAGTCGCTTGTCCCTCGATAGTATTCCTGATGACTCTGATACTTTTGATATGGTTCGCCTTATGCGTTTCTGTTCTTGTACTGGCATCCTTATATAGCGATATATAGCGCCCTCATATTATCCCGCACACTTGATGGTGCTACATTGCCTTCCGGTTTGGTGCCTTCTTTTGATAATTACTTACTTACCTCAGTGTCAGAGTAGTTAACAAGTGAAATGCATTAGGCAGTGATGTGGAGGAGGCTGACTCCATGCACAGTTTCAAACGTAGATATGATAGAGCCCAATAGGCTCAGGAATCTGTACATCAGTTGATTGGCGGTTGAAAAGTGGGACCAAGAGCCAGAGCTCAACCCCCGCAAGCACCACTAGAGGAGTGCACACTCCCACTCACAGGATTTGGCACCTAGGTGAGTAAGTGACCATAGCGCTTTCTCACCTCCTCCTCTCCCTCCACCTCCCCCTCTCTCTTCCCATCCAACACTCTCTCCCTCTCTCACCCCCTCCCTAGAACCCCCATCCCTCAAACACAGATACACATATCTGCATAGAATATCATTTACTCACACACGCACAGGAGCCGGTGGCCGAGCGGAGAGCACGCTAGACACGGGATCCTGTGGTCCCGGGTTCGATCCCGGGAGCCAGCAAGAAATGATTTGCACAGTTTCTTTCACCCTATGCCCCTGTTACCTAGCAGTAAATAGGTACCTGGGACTTAGTCAGCTGTCACGGGCTGCTCCCTGGTGTGTGTGTGTGTGTGTGTGTGTGTGTGTGTGTGTGTGTGTGTGTGTGTGTGTGTTTGTATATGTATGTGGAGTGAAAAAAATAGTAGTATTAGAAACAGTTGAAACAGTTGAGAGGTGGGCCGAAAGAGCAGAGCTCAACCCCCACAAGTACAACTAGGTGAATACAACTAGGTGAATACACACACACACACACAATCGTAAGTGGTAGACAGGTAACAGGAGACAGCAACTAAGAGTTCACTGGGAACCCAGATAAGCCGCAAATCCCCCAGCCATAATCTGAAGACTCCACCTCACCCGCCTCCTCTTAACTCCCATCTCACTCTCCCAAAAAACTACCCCCCCCCCACCCACTCCCACTCTTCCCTACCACTGACTAAACGTACACACACACACACACCACTCTCCCTCTCTCTGTTCTCTCTCTCTCTCTCTCTCTCTCTCTCTCTTGCTCTCTCTCTCTATCCTTCTCTCTCTCTTGACAAGGGACAACATGGCAGGAGGACACAACAGGGACGCAGGGAATAGTCAAAATGACCAAACGAAGGAAATGTTAACCCAAGTTCTGGAGGAATTCAACATGGAGATGCATGAAATGAAGATTACAATTAACAACCTGCAAATTGAGCTGACATCAGCAAGGGAGATCAAATCCCTCACAGAGAAAAATAAAGAGACCGAACATCAGATTATCATCCAAAGGGAAGGTAGGATTGTAGCATTGGAGGGAATTGGCTCTGTACATGAAACATTTGCAGAAAGACTGAGAAAGAGCTCAGGTGCAATGGACATAGTGAGGGAGGTAGCCATGCAAGCAGCTACCTCACAGGAAGCAGCAAGGTGCACCAGTCAGCTGATGGAGAGAAAAACACAGTGGTAGTTGTAGGCATCAAAGAACGGGAAGGATCCAATAGGCAGGAATGGAATAACAAGGATAGAGAGGCAGTACATAGGCTACTGAATGGGTTACAGATAGAAGGGGCTAAACAAAACATTGAGAAGGTTTTCAGGTTGGGCTGGTACAACGAGAACAGAAACCGACTGGTAAAGGTGGTGTTTACAAACGAAGCCACCAAAGAGGTTATTTTAGAAAGGAAGAGTCATCTGCAGTATGTGGAGGGATGCAAAAAAGTATTCCTGCAGAGGGACAGGATGGAGGAGGAGGGAGCCAGGGCAGCAGAGGCAAGGAGGAAGTGCAGGGAGAGAGGAGTAAACCAGGAAATTGCAGCCCCCAACACAACAGTCCCAGAGACAAGAGGGGAACCCACAACCAGCAACACCAGAGGGGAGGGCAACACCCCCCCCCTCTGCATAGAAACCCTCCCTTCCCCTCACCTTACCTGCCCCCACTCAAATGCTCACCCAACCCTCCCTTCCCCCCCCATCCAATTATGAACCTGTCACCCATCCCCCATTCCCACCATGTCCCCCCTCCCCCATTCCCACCATGTCCCCCCTCCCACCTTTGCCCCCCCCTGTCCCCCTCCCCCTTCATCCCGTACCCTCCCTATCCTTCCTCACCCCTCGCCCCTTATCCTCCCCTATCTCCGTAACCCACACCCTACCTGTCACTCCTTCCCTTGAACCCCTACCCCTCACCCCAAAATCCTCTGAGACCCTGTAAACCACCTCACAGATCTTCTCACCCACGGAACAGCTTTTCACACCAGCAGAATGCTCGCCAAGAAGGGAACAAGAAAATGAACAGAAGAAAGTGAGCTTCAAGGCAATTACACTAACATAGATGGGATTACAAATAAAACAAGTGAACTCGGAGAATGGGCACTAGAAGAAAACCCAGACATGATAGCACTCACAGAAACAAAGCTAACGATAACCATAACAAACACAGTGTTTCCACAGGACTACTATGTAGTGAGGAAAGAGAGAGAAGGGAGAGGAGGAGGAGGTGGTGTAGCTTTGCTGATAAGAAAAGGTTGGAATTTTGAAGAGATGGTAATTCAGAACTGTGAGGGTTTCAGTGACTACATATCAGGCACCATAGGAACTAGAGGACAGAAAATTATAGTAGTAGTCTTATATAACCCCCACCGAATGACAGAAGACCCAGACAGGAATATGATAGAAACAACTTGGCCACCATCAATATAATGGAGAGAGCAGCTTCTATGGCTAGCAGGACCAGATCCAGACTACTAATCATGGGAGACTTCAACCATGGGAAGATAGATTGGGGGAACAGACACCCACATGGAGGACCAGACACATGGAGAGCTAAGCTGCTGGATGTGGCAACAAGAACTTTCTAAGTCAACACATCAAGGGACCGACAAGAATGAGAGGAGAGGATGAACCAGCCTTGCTTGATCTGATATTTACCATAAATGAGTCGGATATAAGGGAAGTTAAGTTGGAAGCCCCCCTGGGAATGAGTGATCATAGTGTATTGAGCTTTGAGTACCTGGTTGAGCTAGGAATTATCACCCCCAAAAAAGAACTGGGGAAACAAAGGGCTGGCGTACCAAAAGGGAAACTATGAGGAGATGAATAAATTCCTAAGGGTGTGTGGGACAATGGGACACAGAACTCAGAACCAAGTCCGTACAAGACATGACGGACTATGCCACCCAAAAGTGTCAGCAGGCTGTAAGCAGCTTTGTCCCCGGCCCGACAGGAAAACCAGAGAAGCAAAAGAAGAGTCCTTGGTTTAATAGGGAATGTATGAAAGCAAAGGAGCTGAACAAAAGGGCATGGAGGAACTTTTGTAATAACAGAACACCAGAAAGTAGAGAGAGATACCAGAGAATCAGGAACGAGTATGTTAGTGTGAGAAGAGCAGCTGAGAAAGGGTATGAAAATGATATAGCTAATAAAGCCAAGACCGAACCAAAGCTATTACACAGTCACATCAGGAGGAAGACAACAGTGAAGGAACAGGTAATGAAACTTAGGACAGGCGAGGACAGGTACACTGAGAATGACAGAGAGGTGTATGAAGAACTCAACAAAATGTTCCAGGAGGTCTTTACAATAGAACAGGGAGAAGTCACCGCACTAGGAGAGGTGGCAACAAACCAGGCGACCTTGGAAAGGGGTCGAAATTATAAAAGATGAGGTTAAGAAGCACCTATTGGAGCTGGACGTGAGAAAAGCTGTTTGGCCAGACGGAATCTCATCATGGGTATTGAAAGAGTGTGCAGGAGTACTTTGCTTGCCACTCTCCATAGTGTATAGTAGATCACTGGAAACGGGAGACCTACCAGAAATATGGAAGAATGCTAATGTAGTCCCAATATACAAAAAGGGTGACAGACAAGAGGCACTGAACTACAGGCCAGTGTCCTTAACTTGTATACCATGCAAGGTGATGGAGAAGATTGTGAGGAAAAAACTAGTAACACATCTGGAGAGAAGAGACTTCGTGACAACCCATCAGCTTGGGTTCAGGGAAGGTAAATCTTGCCTTACAGGCTTAATAGAATTCTACGATCAGGTGACAAAGATTAAGCAAGAAAGAGAAGGAAGGGCGGGCTGCATTTTTTAGGACTGTCGGAAAGCCTTTGACACAGTACCCCATAAAAGGTTGATGCATAAGCTGGAGAAACATTCAGGAGAAACTGGTAGGGCGCTCCAGTGGATAAGGGAGTACCTAAGCAATAGGATGCAGAGAGTTACAGTGAGGGATGAGACCTCAGATTGGCATGAAGTCACCAGTGGAGTCCCACAGAGCTCTGTACTCAGACCTATCCTGTTTCTGATATACGTAAATGATCTCCCAGAGGGTATAGATCATTTCTCAATGTTTGCTGACGACGCCAAAATTATGAGACATATTAAGACAGAGGAGGACAGCTTGAGGCTTCAAGAAGACCTGGACTAGATTCAAGTATGGTCGAACAAATGGTTGTTAGAGTTTAACCCAAGCAAATGTAATGTAATGAAGATAGGGGTAGGAAGCAGGAGACTAGACACAAGATATCATTATAGAAATGAAATACTTCAAGAATCAGAGAGAGAGAAAGACCTGGGGGTTGATATCACGCCAGACCTGTCCCCTGAAGCTCATATCAAGAGGATAACATCAGCAGCATATGCCAGGTTGGTTAACATGAGAACGGCCTTTTGAAACTTGTATAATTAATCTTTCAGAACATTATATACCACATATGTCAGACCAATCCTGGAGTATGCGGCTCCAGCATTGAGTCCATATCTAGTCAAGCATAAGACTAAACTGGAAAGGTTCAAAGGTTTGCCACCAGACTATTACCCGAGCTGAGAGGTATGAGCTACGAGGAGAGACTACGGGAATTAAACCTCATTTCGTTGGAAGACAGAAGAGTTAGGGGGAACATGATCACCACATTCAAGATTCTCAAGGGAATTGATAGGGTAGATAAAGACAGGCTACTTAACACAAGGGGCACACGTACTATGGGACACAGGTGGAAACTGAGTGCCCAAATGAGCCACAGAGATATTAGAAAGAACTTTTTTAGTATCAGAGTGGTTGACAAATGGAATGCATAAGGAAGTGATGTGGTGGAGGCTGACTCCATACACAGTTTCAAGTGTAGTTATGATAGAGCCCAATAGGCTCAGGAACCTGTACACCTGTTGATTGACGGTTGAGAGGCGGGACCAAAGAGCCAGAGCTCAACCCCCGCAAGCACAACTAGGTGAGTACACAGTTGAGCTAGCTGACTGAGTGGACAGTGCTCTAGACTTGTTGACCTTGGGAAAAGGGTTCGATCCCGGCAGCCAGTGAAAAAACACATGGGCAGAGTTTCCTTCTCACTGATGCTCCTGTTACCTAGCATTTAATAGTTACCTGGGTGTTAGACAGCTGCTACGGGCTGCTTCTTGGGGGTGGGTGTGTGTACTCACCTATTTGTGCTTGCGGGTGTTGAGCTTTGGCTCTTTTGTCCTGCCTCTCAACCGTCAATAATCTGGTGTACAGATTCCTGAGCCTACTGGGCTCTGTCATATCTTCATTTGAAACTGTGTATGGAGTCAGCCTCCACCACATCACTGCCTAAGGCATTCTACCTGTTAACTACTCTGACACTGAAAAACTTCTTTCTAACATCCCTGTAGCTCATGTGGGTACTCAGTTTCCACCTGTGTCCCCTTGATCCCGTACCACCAGTGTTGAATAGTTTATCCTAGTCCACTCTGTCGATTCCTTGAGGATTTTGTAGGTAGTGATCATGTCTCTCCCTTTCTCTTCTGTTTTCCAGTGTCGTAAGGTGCATTTCCTGCAGCCTTTCCTCGTAACTCATGCCTCTTATTTCTGGGACTAGTCTAGTGGCATACCTCTGAACTTTTTCCAGCTTCGTCTTGTGTTTGACAAGGTACGGGCTCCATGCTGAGGCCGCATACTCCTGGATTGGTCTTACATATGTGGTATACAAAATTCTGAATGATTCCTTACACAGGTTCCCGATGGCTGTTCTGATGTTAGCCAGTCTTGCCGCAGACGTATTTCTTTTTATGTGGGCTTCAGGAGACAGGTTTAGTGTGATATCAACTCATAGTTCTTTCTCTCTGTTCGTTTCATTAAGTACTTCATCTACTATTCTGTATCCTGTGTCTGGCCTCCTGTTTCCACCGCCTAGTTTCATTGCTTTGCATTTACTCGGGTTGAACTTTAGCAGCCATTTGTTGGACCATTCATTCAGTCTCTCTTGGTTATCATGTGGCCTCCTACTATCACCCTCTGTTTCAATCCTCCTCATAATTTTTGCATCATCAGCAAACATTGAGAGAAACGAGTCTATACCCTCTGGGAAATCATTCACACATATCAGAAACAGTATAGGTCCAAGGACTGACCTCTGTGGGACTCCACTTGTAACGTCTCGCCAATCTGAGACCTCACCCCTCACACTGACACTGTTGCTGAGGTACTCCTATATCCAATGGAGTACCTTCCCTTTTCTCTCCTGTCTGCATCTCCAACTTTTTCACTAGCCACTTGTGTGGTACTGTATGAAAGGCTTTCTGACAATCCAAAAATATACAGTCTGTCCATCCCTCTCTTTTTTACCTGATTTTTGTTGCCTGGTCGTAGAATTCAATAACCCTGTGAGGCAGGACTTGATATCCCTGAACCCATGTTGATGCTGTGTTACAAAGTTCTTTCGCTCCAGATGTTCCACTAGCTTTCGCACAATCTTCTCCATCAGCTTGCATGGTATGCAGGCTAGGGGACACTGGCCTATAGTTCAGTGCCTCCTGTCTATCCCTTTTCTTGTATATCGGGACTACATTAGCTGCTTTTCAAATTTCTGGCTGTTCCCCTGTTACCAGTGATTTGTTATACTCTATGGAGAGTGGCAGGCACAGTTCTTGTGCTCCTTCCTTTATTATCCTAGGGGAGATTCCATGTGGGCCTATAGCCTTTGTCACATTCAACTCTAGTAAACACTTAATTACTTCCCCATTGGTATTTTCAAACTCTTCTAGTGGTTCCTGGTTAACTATTCTTTCTCTTATCTCTGGAATTTCTCCTTGCTCTAAGGTGAAGTCCTCCTGGATTTCTTAATCAGTTCCTCACAGACCTCCTTGTCGTTTGTAGTGAAACCTTCTGCCCCTATCCTTAATTTCATTAACTGTTCTTTTATTATTGTTTTTCTCCTGATGTGGCTAAGCAGCAATTTAGGCTGAGTCTTTGTCTTGCTTGCGATGTCATTTTCCGTATTGTCTTTCTGCCTCTCTTCTCATCCTGACATTCTGGTATTTGCTCTGCTCTCAAATGTCCTGTTCTTCATTTGTCCCATTCTTCATTCATTTGTCCCATTCATTTGTCCCATCTTCAAGTGTCCTATTCAACTTCATTTCATTGTTTTCCTTTTGGACTGGGACAAACTTGTTTGCTGCTTCCTTGCACTACTGCGTGATGTAGTCTATCATGTCTTAGCAGTCTTTTCTCTGAACTCTGTTTCCCATGTCATATCTGGCTGCTATCTCCTCATATTTTCCCTTTCGGAATGCCAGCCATTTGTTTTCAGTACCCCTCCTCGAGTTTAATAACCAATCTTCAACCTAGCACTCAAACGCCCCGACAATGTGTTTGCTCATTCCTACTGGAGCCTCAAAGCCGATTTCTCTTATGTCAGAGTCATTCAGAGTGAAGACTAGGTCGAGTCTCCCTGGTTCATCGTTTCCTTTCATCCTTGTGGGTGTTACGGCCATATTGGGTCGCAACCGGGTTCTTCTCTGATGTTATTAGAGTTTGGGTATCCGGCCCCAAGCTAGTAGTGACTTTCAAGGGGTGCGTTCCGTAACGCAAGTTAAATTAAAGGGGAAGGGATACAAATGCACTGCTTTTGTATATATATTGCTACCACTACCATAAATATATCACAGTCACACGTGGGGTTGCTATAACTACACTTATTATATACAAATTAGTCTTCCTCTGAAGATACAGGATGCTCCACGGTGCTCAAGATGAGTAGCCCTGGTTCTCTTCATCGTGGCCCACGATGAATCCTCTGATTCTCTCGGCGAATCTACCCTGGCCACAGGCCAGCCGAATCACAGTCCCACTGGGTGCACCGTCGTGGAGGCCTTCAACCACAAATCCAGCCTGTAGCTGGCAGGTTCCGATCAGCTCCGCTGTGTAGGCCACTCCACGATCGATGCTAGGGTTGCGAGCCCTAGGCAGGAGCCTCGTGTGATTCCGCAGATCACTCTCCTCTCTCCGCACCGCAGTGGCTAGTCTCTTCCACCAGCCAGCCCCCAGATAAGACGATTCCTGGTACTGCCATGTCACAGGCAGGCTAACACACTCAACAGTGCCCGTTCGGGAGTGACTTAAAGCTTCCTCAGAGCAAACTCGTGGAGAGACTATGGCTGCCTTGGGTAGACTGCCCCATCGTCCAATACAGCAGTCCCAGGTCAACTCTGTAATCAGACACGTCATTAGTGCTGGGGACACTCTAGGGCACCTCACTTACAGGCTTAGACACAAACATCCACCTATCTACTCCATAAATGGCATTGCTGTCTAAGCGCCACCTCACCAGAGGTCAGCAGCGGCTATGTTATGAGCTGGTAAAAACGGGAATCCAGCCCCTGTGGCCGGTATATCCTGTCCTCACTAGATGGTGTCGTCCATTTGGAGGGGGTTTCGGGAGCTGACTCACAGATGGCGTTGTCGTCACGGCTCCGTGCTACGACGCTGGACTCGGGTCTGTAACATCTCCCCACCAAAAAGAATTTGGTTTGGGTTTCTATAAAGAAAAAAAGAAATTAAATTAGTACGTGGATACAACTCCAAGCGGACTCACGTACACTAAGAACTGGAATGGCGAGGATGTCTTGTTTGCAGAACTGTCCTAGTGAGAAACCCTGGCACAAAGGAAACTTGAAGATGGAAGGCAATGATCTGCCTGTGTGACGGGGTGAATCGACACTTCCCTGTGTCGCGGCACCGTTGATGGCTGGTCACAGACGGCATTTCTGGTACCGGTCCGGTAGTCCTTCAGGGAGACGGGAACCTGGAATACAGGGGTTTGATTATTTAGAGTGACAGCGACAGTGGGTAAGTCAATACTTGCTGCATACGCCCCTACTAGGCCCACACCTAGTTCCAGCAGAGCTGCTTGTACACCGCAGATGGTGTCTGCTCTGCCACCGTCAGGTCGACCAACGTTCCGTATAACGCTGAATCCAGGCTCAGCAATCACACGGGGGGTGTCAACCTGTCGGAAACAGTCACTCATAATATCACATCTCATACCTCCTGTATCTGCCATCACCTTCCAGGTTCCTTCTTTGACTGCAACACTCACAGTGCACGTCTCTAATCCCTGGGATCTCTTCACGATGTTCAAGGGAGCCATCATCTGTCGGGTCGTCCACTGGTCCTTAATGAGAACACACACGGGAAGAAGACAAAATACTGCTAATAAACATATGGCCAACCGAGGGATAAGCTTCCTGAGCCTGTAATGTCCATAGCCGGCTATATCCATTAGCCTGGTTTGGACCGAAGAGGGCACTGTCATGTTCACAGAAAATGGTACCATCCGTTTTCTATGTGTGGCGGAGCAGACGCCAGAGAGAGGAGGTAAACAAGAGAGCATACAGGACGCCCGCCAAGCTTGGTAGCTACTAGTCATGTAATCGTTTATAAGTATTAAAGTCAGTAACCAAGTCATGACTTTACATCAACCCTACAACCAAGACTTCCTCAGTAACACACAAACACGACATTGGCGACGAGGATGAACTGTGAACGCAGGTATTTGTTCAGTTTCAAACACAAGGGAGAAGCATGCTGCCTGGAGGAGGAAGAGAAGCTGTGAGCGCCATACCCGATGCTGTATGCTAACCGATGCTGTGTACTAACCAATGCTGTGTGCTAAACGATGCTGTGTGCTAACCAATGCTGTGTGCTACCCAAGCTGTGTGATACCCAAGCTGTGCTGAAGAAACTGTGTACTGAGGAATCTGCCGACGTTGTGTACGAAACGACGCTTTGATGTGTACAAAACCTGATGTTTTGGTTACGAAACGACGCTTCGTGCTACAAAATTCATCACACTGAACCAACCAACTGCTGTACCAACTGCTGTACCAACTGCTGCACCAACTGCTGCTGCTACCAACTGCTGTGCCAACTGTTGTGCTGCTGCTGTGAGTAGGAACAACACATGTACACAAGGCTAGGTAAGAAGTCAGTTGCTGCTATATTGTGCACTGTTGTGAACTTTTGCATTAAAATGCTTGTGTGCTTTGCAAAATTAAAGTAATTACAGTGAATTCTTGACTAACATATTCAGTGCAGTAAGTGTTTAATATTCTGAGGAACATTTAAGTGATAAGTTACATTTATTCAGTAAAAATGGCAAATATACCTCAGTTTCCTGCATTTGATCCTGACTGTGACCAGACAAACCTGTCACAGAGGTGGGTCAAATGGCTTAAAAGGTTTGAAAATTTGTTGATAGTTTCTGACATCAAAAGTGCTGAAAGAAAGCGTGCCTTTCTACTTCATTATGCAGATGATAGAGTTTGTGACATCTTTGACACACTGAAAGACACTGGTGGTGCCAAAGATTATGACACTGCCAAAGCCAAACTAACAGAGCATTTCAAACCAAGGCAAAATACTGCAATGGAAATTATGCATTTCAGGAGAGCAAAACAACTCTCTAATGAAACTGTGATCAATACCACACACGTCTGCAGGGTTTAGCAGCCCATTGTGAGTTTCCTGATGTTGACAAAGAAATCAAACAGCAAATAATTGAAACATGCACATCTACACGTTTCCGTCGAAGAGCTCTAGAACTTGTTGATGATGAAAGTTCTCTTACCAAGATACTGGATATTGCTCGTCGAATGGAAGATGCTGCACGTGATGCTCGTGTCATGGAGTGCAGTGCCAACAACGGTTCTGCCACTGTTACTAACAGTGATGAGGTATGTAAGGTTCAGGGAGGACATCGTAATCAAAGAAGATATGCCAAACCTAACAGTAAATTTAGCCGAGAACCACGTCACAACTGGGGTCAAGGAACAAAGCAGTCACAACGACCCACATCAGAGGGTGTCAACAATAAATGTTACAATTGTGGAGGAGACTACCCACACCAAGATAATGTTTGTCCTGCTCAAGGTAAGAAGTGCTATGAGTGTGGAAAACTAGGTCATTTTGGTGCTAGGTGTCGTTCTGCACTAAAGAAACCACAGTCAATGAATAAAAGCACTGTACGAGGATCAGGTCATAGGGGTCGAGGTGGTAAACACAATATTGCACCTCATATCCAGAATGTTAATAATATACAAGACAACATTTCATTACAACCAGTCTCAGATGACAGTGAATGTGATTATACTTATGGAGTACAAGCAATCACAGAATGGAATGATCTTCCAAACAACCCAGAGACATGTGTATACATTGCTGGTATTTGTCTCAAAGTTCTCATTGACACTGGATCATACATTGACACCATTGCTGAGTGCCACTATGAGAAATTTAAAAAACAGTTCCCAAAGCTTGAGAACTATAATGGCAAAGCCACTGCCTATGCTTCAAAGGTAGCCTTGCCAGTGATTGGAACTTTCACTGCAGAGATTAAGTCAAAGAATGCAATGCTCATTACTACATTCCATGTTGTTAGGAATGCAAAGGAGTCTTTACTCAGTTACAAGACTTCAACCAAATTGGGGCTACTTCAGCTTTCTAATGCTGTAGCAGTGGAATCTGCAAACAATGTTGATGCTATTGTTGCTGAATTTTCTTATCAATTTAAATCCATAGGTTGTTATACTGATAGCAAAGTACATCTGCATATCAACCCAGATGTAATTCCAGTTGCCCAACCACATCGCCGACAACCATTCCATACTCGCAAGAAAGTCGATGCCGAACTGGATAGGCTGATGGAACTAGATATCATTGAACCAGTAACAGGCCCAACACCATGGGTAAGCCCAATTGTCACTCCACCAAAGCCGAAGAATCCAGATGAGATACGCATTTGTGTGGACATGCGTGTTCCCAACAAGGCAATAATGCGTGAACGCCATCCTACACTGACTGTAGATGATATGATCTACCGCTTGAATGGTGCAACTGTATTCAGCAAGTTAGATTTAAACAAGGGCTATCATCAGTTTGAACTTGATGATGAGAGTCGCTTCATCACAACGTTTACGACACATCGAGGTCTGTATAGGTACAAGCGCCTGAGTTTTGGTATCAACAGTCCTGCCGAGGTATTCCAGCACATCATCAGCCAGGTATTGCAAGACATACCTAATGCTGACAACATGTCTGATGACATCATTGTTTATGGCCGTACCCAAGCTGAACACGACAAAGCTCTTCGTGCAACATTGCAACGCTTACGAGAAAAGAATCTGACGTTAAGCCGAGCAAAGTGTGAGTTCAATCAACATAAAATTCAATTCTTTGGACATGTACTTAGTGACAAAGGTCTGTCTCCAGATCCTAAGAAAGTTGCAGATATCAAGAATGCTGCACGTCCTTCAACGTCCACTGAGGTACATAGTTTTCTGGGAATGGCAAACTACTGTTCTCGCTTCATTCCCGATTTTGCTACCATTACGAAGCCTCTACGTGAGCTCCTGAAGAAAAACGCATCATGGTACTGGAGCGATATCGAGCAAAATGCATTTGATGCTGTGAAAGATGCACTAGTAGAGAATGCGACTGCTGCGTATTTTGATCCATCAATGGACACTGAGTTAACAGTGGATGCTAGTCCTGTTGGATTAGGTGCTGTTTTAGCCCAACACAAACCTGGTCAACCAGATTCCAGAGTAGTAATTGCCTACGCCAGCCGTTCTCTCACAGATGTTGAGCAACGATACAGTCAGACAGAGAAGGAAGCTCTTGCTCTTGTATGGGGCTGTGAACACTTCAATGTGTATCTGCTTGGTGCACCCTTCACCACGATAGTCACTGACCACAAACCGTTGGAGACCATCTTCAATAATCCAAAGTCCAAACCACCAGCTCGCATTGAGAGATGGGCTCTTCGTCTGCAACCATACAACTTTACGGTGAAATACAAGCCGGGTGCAGGCAATCCCGCTGATTACATCAGTCGACATCCTGCCAACAGTTTCACCATCACCAAGCATCAGCAAGTTGCCGAAGAATATGTACACTCTGTAACCTGTGATGCAGTCCCTAAGGCTCTTACTCTTGATGAAATCCGTACTGCAACCCTAGAGGACCCAACTCTGCAAGCAACAGTGGATGCATTGACTAAGAAAAAGTTTCCATGCATCCCACCCTCAGGAGTTGACCAAGATGCATTCAAAGCACTTGAACGCATCCAGACAGAATTAAGTGTTACGCAACAACGCGACACCGTGCTGCGAGGTACTCGTATCGTGATTCCAGCTGTTCTCCAGCAACGTGCTCTGAAGCTTGCACATCAAGGACACCAAGGTCTTGTTAGGACCAAACAGCTGCTACGAGAAAAGGTGTGGTTTCCTGGCATTGATCGTCAAGCAAATGATATGCATGATGCCTGTGCCCCTTGCCAAGCTGCAGTGGATACTTCAAGACCAACACCTCTACAACCTTCACCACTACCTGCTGCACCATGGACGGAAGTATCGATGGACTTCTGCGGACCGCTACCAACTGGAGAGTACTTGATGGTAGTCATTGATGATCACTCACGTTATCCAGAAGTAGAAATCATCAATTCCACATCTGCAAAGGCCGTCATCCCGAAACTCGACAAGATCTTTTCAAACTTTGGCATTCCTGAAGTTGTCAAGACGGACAATGGACCGCCATTCAATGGACAAGACTTTGTCAACTTTGCTGAGCATATTGGATTCAAACACCGCCGTGTGATGCCACTACATCCTCAAGCAAATGGAGAAGTTGAGAGATTCATGCAACCTCTCATGAAAGCGGTACGCTGTGCTCATGCCGAAGGACGATCCTGGAAACAAGCTATGTATGCTTTTTTCAGGAACTACCGTGCAACACCACATGGAACACTGGGCAAGTCGCCTGGCGAACTTTTATTTGGACGTCCTATGAGAATCGCACTACCCGTCATGCCAGCCGAGGTAACGGATAAACGTCTCGCTCAGAAGGATGCACTAGCCAAGGGCAAAATGAAAATTGCTCATGATCAACGTGCAAAGGAACAATTCATAAAGGTTGGAGATACTGTTCTCGTTAAAAAGAAAAAAGAGGGAAAGCTAGATATGCCGTATGATACAAAACCATATAAAGTGATTAGTGTAAAAGGAACTATGGTAACAGCGAGTAATAGAGATCATAGTATAACACGTAATATGGCCTATTTCAAAGTGATTCCAACTAGTGTAGAAAATGATGAAGTGCAAAGTCGTGCAAAAGAAAAAGAAAAAAATAGTTATAACCCGACAAACAATTCATCAAGGGATGTTATTGCATTTAAGGACTCTCGTCCTAAACGTCATGTTAAACGCCCTACACGATTTGATGATTAATTGTGTTCCTATGTAATGAAAAGTATTTACTTATTATGCTAAACTAAATTTAATATTGTTTGAATAATGCAGATCTCTCATTCAATATTTTGTAACTTTGTATTACAGTTTCTTTCATGTTTGTTTAACATTGCATATGTATTTTTAACATTGAAATCCTTTGTGGAAAAGATTAAGTTGTTTAAATTCTTTGTGTGCTTAATTAATGTTAAATGTATGCAGTATCTCTTGATATGTTAATAACTTACTTTGTGTCAATAACTTTGCTTTGTGCTACACGCATGGTAGACATCCTGTATTCATTCTTTTTAAAGAAAAGGAGGGATGTCATGTTCACAGAAAATGGTACCATCCGTTTTCTATGTGTGGCGGAGCAGACGCCAGAGAGAGGAGGTAAACAAGAGAGCATACAGGACGCCCGCCAAGCTTGGTAGCTACTAGTCATGCAATCGTTTATAAGTATTAAAGTCAGTAACCAAGTCATGACTTTACATCAACCCTACAACCAAGACTTCCTCAGTAACACACAAACACCACAGGCACTATAACCTTCGCACATACCTCACATACCTCCGACGTCTGGGGAATTTCTGACCGGTTCAGTATACATTGTACTTTGCCATACCGCAAGTACTCGTCCGCCTTCACTCCAGACTCTTGGGTATCCGTGGGTGCTTGTACACGAGGCCTCTCTTCTCGCTCAGTCGCTTCTGCCTCCTTAACCTCATGTTCCTTGTTGGGAGAAGAATCAGGAGACTCTGCTAGAATACTGTCAATCTGTAGGCGAGAGGAAGGATTAAACATGTTATCTAATTCCGGGTCTGTCTGTACCTGGATATTAGCAATGCCTGCTGTTACCTTTGACCTTGCTGTTCCGGCTGGCTTGTCCACAATCTTGGGATGATTGTTGCTCCAATCTGTCATCAAGTCGTTGGCTAGTATCACGTCAATCCCAGCTATAGGTAAGGTATCAACTACTGCCAACGCACATGTGCCGCTGAAGTAAGGCGAGTCTAGATGTACCGGCACTAAGGGGGGCAATGTACCGCGTCCTAGGAAACCCAACCAGGACAACCTTTTGTCTCCCGTCTACACTCATTCCGTCGGGTAACGAGTTTCTCACGATCAGGGACTGGGCTGCTCCACTATCTCTGAGCACTACAACTGATCTACTAGTATGATCACTCGATACATACCCGCCTGAAGTGTGAGGGGCAAACAATCTTGGTTCATAGACTGGCTTCCTGCTGGTGGTGTCACACAGCTCATCAACATCCCCTCCCTACGTGGGCCGCTACCTCTTCTTCCTCGGCACATAGCAGCTACATGCCCTTTCTGCCCACAAGTCCAACACACCATATTCCTCCTCGGACTCCGGTGTTTCGGACTGTTAGGACTAGTCCTTCGAGAGCTACTTGGGGGTGTCTTCACAGCGCTTTGTGGGACGGGTCTCTCTCTTCCTGACGAGGCTTGCCATACAGACGAGGGTAATTCTTCGGGACATACCTAGTGGAAGACCTATGTGTCAAGATGTACTCTTCAGCCATGGTGGCTGCCGCACGTAAGGACTCTTCCTGCTGTTCCTCTAAGTACGTCTTTAGATCTCCAGACAGACAGTCTTTGAAGTCCTCTAACAGTATGAGCTGCTCAAGGTCTTCTTTGGTCTCCACCTTCCGAGAAGCACACCACTCTTGGAAAAGCCATTCCTTGATTGTTGCGAATTCGGTGAACGTGTGCTCCGAGGTCTTTTTCAGGTTCCTGAACTTCTGCCTGTAAGCCTCAGGCACCAATTGGTAAGCCATGAGCACTACCTTCTTCACCTTGTCGTAATCGCCGGAGTCATCAAGGGACAACGTGGAGTAGGCAATTTGGGCCTTACCAGTCAAGACGGACTGTATCACAATGGCCCAATTCTCCTTTGGCCACTCCAAAGAGGCTGCGACTTTCTCGAAGGCCGCAAAGAACTTCGAAACTTCCTTCTCGTTGAACTTCGGGACCATTTTGATATTCCTCACCGGATCGAAACTACTTGTCTCCATTGTTCGCCTCCTACCGCCTAATCGCAATACTTCTAGCTCATGTTGTCTCTCTTTTTCTTTTTCTTCTCTCTCTCGCTCTTCTCTTTCTCGTTTCTCTCTCTCTTTCTCGCTCTCTTTCTCGTTTCTCTTCTCTTTCTCGCTCTTCTCTTCTTTCTTCTCTTTCTCCCCTTCTTTCCTTTCTTCTAATTCTAAACTCCTCATCTCCAATTCTTTTTCTAGTTTCTCTCTTTCCATTTCTAATTTCTTCCATTCTCTCTCGCGATTTATTTCCAAGGCACGCATTTTGACAGTTAGCAAGCTTATATTCAGCTCACCTGCATCGCTTTCAATGTCACTGCCCTTATCTTCCTTTTCAGTGGAAGCTACTTCCTCACTTTCTTTTATACTATGTGCCTCGCTTTCCTGTTTCTTCTCGGCCTTCAAATGCCGGTGAATCTTGGACAAGATCTCCACACGGGAATCACTGGCACGTATCTTTATCTCCAGATAGGCACTTACTAATACAAGTTCTGGTTTTCCCAGATATTTTAATCTGGCAAGACAGTCCTCCTCGTTCAGAAAGGCCTGAACATCATCCAGAGTGTCGATGGTCGCTTTTTCTGCCATTGTCACTAAGATGGAGCACTAGCACTTAACACACCACTTCACTTTAGCACTTAACACATCGAGCACTGTACTACGCCAATATTGCACTTTATCGCACCTAATACCGCACTTGCCAATATTGCACTGAATCACACCAAGCACCGCACAGGACGTATAACGTCCTAATAGTCTCAAACAGGGGGAATTATTTACAAGGAATTGCGCTACATCACCACCCCGGTCAAACATACTTGACAAGGGGTCGGATCCCGCTGGAGATGCCAATTATGGTACGGCCCTATTGGGTCGCAACCGGGTTCTTCTCTGTTGTTATTAGAGTTTGGGTACCCGGCCCCAAGCTAGTAGTGGCTTTCAAGGGGTGCGTTCCATAACGCAAGTTAAATTAAAGGGGAAGGGATACAAATGCACTGCTTTTGTATATATATTGCTACCACCACCATAAATATATCACAGTCACACGTGGGGTTGCTATAACTACACTTATTATATACAAATTAGTCTTCCTCTGAAGACACAGGATGCTCCACGGTGCTCAAGATGAGTAGCCCTGGTTCTCTTCATCGTGGCCCACGATGAATCCTCTGATTCTCTCGGCGAATCTACCCCGGCCACAGGCCAGCCGAATCACAGTCCCACTGGGTGCACCGTCGTGGAGGCCTTCAACCACAAATCCAGCCTGTAGCTGGCAGGTTCCGATCAGCTCCGCTGTGTAGGCCACTCCACGATCGATACTAGGGTTGCGAGCCCTAGGCAGGAGCCCCGTGTGATTCCGCAGATCACTCTCCTCTCTCTGCACCACAGTGGCTAGTCTCTTCCACCAGCCAGCCTCCAGATAAGACGATTCCTGGTACTGCCACGTCACAGGCAGGCTAACACACTCAACAGTGCCTGTCCGGGGGTGACTCACAGCTTCCTCAGAGCAAACTCGTGGAGAGACTATGGCTGCCTTGGGTAGACTGCCCCATCGTCCAATACAGCAGTCCCAGGTCGACTCTGTAATCAGACACGTCATTAGTGCTGGGGACACTCTAGGGCACCTCACTTACAGGCTAACCCAGCAAACAATTTTAGGTTGCCACAACATATCTGGAAAGTATTTGAAAGGATTGGAAACGTTTGTTTTATCGTATCAGATACGATATTGTGTGTGGACTTAAATAGGTTTCCAAAACTTATAACCAAAACCTACGTATCTAACACTAATTTGAGATGTTGTGGCAACTTTACAATCCTAACATGAGTCATTCATAATCCATTCATACAGCAATATGAATCTCTTATGAAAGGTTTGAGCCTATAATCTGAACCCTTTTCACATCTTTGTGTTTAAAGTTAAATTTCTTGAAATTAAATTATATTATTTTATATTATATTATTTTTATTATATTTTATTTTATATTATATTATTATTTTCAATTTAAATATTAAAACCAATTTAAGGGTAAAAAAAATCTAATAATTTATATTTCTTTTATTATTTACTAACAATTATAATTATTAACTA
>NC_091227.1:4276904-4319364 GCF_040958095.1 Procambarus clarkii
CACACACACACACACGTGTCCCTAACCTGAATACCATGCAAGCTGATGGAGAAGATTGTGCGAAGAAAGCTAGTGGAACATCTGGAGCGAAAGAACTTTGTAACACAGCATCAACAGGGATGGCAAGTCCTGCCTCACAGGGATAATTGAATTCTATGACCAAGCAAGAAAAATCAGGCAAGAAAGAGAGGGGTTGTCAGACTGCATATTTTTGGATTGCCAGAAAGCCCTTGACACAGTACCACACAAGAGGTTACTGAAAAAGCTGGAGATGCAGGCAGGAATGGAAGTGAAGGTACTAAATTGGATAATGGAATACCTAAGCAACAGAAGACAGCGAATCACTGTGAGGGGGTGTGAGGTCTCAGATTGGCGAGACGTCACCAGTGGAGTCCCGCAGGTTCACTCCTTGGACCTATGTAGTAGTAGGCATCCTTCAATCTCGGGAAACTATTTAGTTGCGCCCTAGTTATCAATCCTGGTGCAGCGTCTGGTGTGACTGATGAGGCCAATCCGAGAGTGGCAGTCCATCCCACACCGAGCACAAACGAAGTCCGATTCTGGTCTATCTTCCTGGCTACCGGCTTTTCTTCTCTGTCTCTTTACCTCCGATTTCTTGGCAAGTGACCCCTCGAACTTGGAGAGACCTCTTTGAACAGACTGACCCCAGGCTGAACGGTCTGCTGCCAGTGTCTCCAACATAGCAATATCGACGTCCATGGCTTTCAGGTCCCTCTTGCATACGTCTTTTTACCGTTGCTGGGGCTTGCCCGTTGGACGCTTTCCCTGCATCAGCTCTCAGTACAGGAGTTCCTTGGGGATCCTGCCGTCGCCCATTCGCACAACATGGCCGAGCCAGTGCATTCGTCTCTTTTTCAGCATTGTGTACATGCTGGTGATTCTTGCTGTCCCCAAGACGTTGTTTGTCACCTTGTCCTGCCAGGTGATGTCCAAGATGTGTCAAGGCAGCGCATGTGGTAGGCATTAAGCTGTCTTTCATGACGGGCGCAGAGTGTCTAAGACTCACTGCCATAAAGGAGAGTGCTCAGGACACAGGCTCTGTAAACCTGAATCTTAGTATACTCAGTCAGCCTATTGTTGGCCCACACTCTCTTTGTCAGTCTGAACATGGTAGTAGATGCCTTACCGATGAATTTGTTTATCTCCGTATCAAGAGAGAGGGAGACAGAGATTGAGAAGCCCAGGTACACGAATTCGTGAACGACTTCCAGTTTGGAATCAGAGATGCTGATGTCAGGTGGGGAGTCCACTCCTAGTCCCATGACTTGTGTTTTCTTCAGGCTGATGGTGAGTCCGAAAGCTTGACAGGCCTCGCTGAAGCGGGTCATGAGCCGTTGGAGGTCTTCTGCTGAGTGGGCAGTGATTGCTGCGTCGTCGGCAAAAAGGAAATCACGCAGACACCTCAGCCGAACCTTCGTCTTGGCTCTCAGCCTGGTGAGGTTAAAGAGCTTTCCATCCGACCTGGTCCAGAGGTAAATGCCTTCCGTGACAGATCCGAAGGCGGGCCGCAGCATAACTGCGAAGAAAATCCCGAATAGGGTTGGAGCCAGTACGCAGCCCTGCTTTACTCCACTTCGGATGTCAAAGGTCTGATGTTAGGCCATCAAAGACCACGGTGCCCCTCATGTTCTCATGGAAAGATCTGATGATGCTGAGGAGCCTGGATGGGCATCCGATCTTGGGGAGGATCTTGAACCTATACTGTTTCTGATATATGTAAATGATCTCCCAGAGGGCATAGAATCGTTCCTCCCATTGTTTGCTGGAGATGCAAAAATTATAAGGAGGATTAAAACAGAGGATGATAGTAGAAGGCTACAAGATGACCTAGACAGACTGAATGAATGATACAACAAATAGCTACTAAGTTCAACCCGAGTAAAAGCAAGGCATAGAAAGAAGGCAGTGGAAACAGGAGGCCAGACACAAGATACCGAATAGGAGATGAAGTACATCATGAAACGGACAGTGAGAAAGATCTAGGAGTTGATATCACACCAAACCTGTCTCCTGAAGCCCACATAAAAATAATTACATCTGCGGCATATGCGAGGCTGGCTAAAATCAGACCAGCCTTCAGTGTGGGACATTTGGGGCTTGAATCTGATTATTTAAATATTACTGTAGTAAATTAAATTACGAAGGACCACCCGCTTTTATAGTAAAGAGGGAAACTGAGAATTTCTGATCATTAGATAATTCCTAGATGAACCAGTAACTATGGATAAAATACTAGAGAATATGATCATAGAATAATTAATGGGCTGTATAATTAAATGAATCAAACCCTCAAACACCTACATTGGGGGGTTATTACTGGAAGTCAGTACGTCCAGGAACTAGTGTGGTTCGTTCACTAATCCAAATTATAATAATCTAATCCTATGAATTATAGTGAAACTAATATCATTACCATGAATGGGAACATAGATTATAAGTATAGTAATGATAGTCACAATAAACACATGTTAATCCAAAGAAATTCTGCATATAAGTAATTCAGAAACTTCATGAATGAATATAAAGAATCTTAGCTTAAAGACGATTCCTTTATGTAAGCCACGACGCTTCCTCTAATTCCCTGGGCTCGGCTGGCTGACGAATGGGATGGATTAACATGGGAGAAGGCGGCAGGGAGAATTCTTCTCACGTGCTGCAAGACAAAATATTTACAGTAGCAACTAATTAAACTACTGAATCTCTATATTCAAGAATTTAAGAGTTACAGGTGATAATAAGTAATCACCTGTGGTTTGGTGTTATCATGCGTCGTCACGGTCAATCACCCAGCTACTACACTACACTTTACCAGATGCATCAAATAAAGATAAGATACTTAGCTAATATGGGCACTGTATAAGTTTTAAGATTGCCGAAATTCGCGTCCCCAGGCTCTGGCTTCAGCCTATCCTGGATAATGGCGCGCTTCACTGGTCGGTCACGTGCAGTCAGGAACCAGATTAAAAAGGTTCCTTATGTTACACCAGCACCAGTTGAAGATATTATCTGCAAGGTTGTTCACGCCTCACAGTGGCGACTTTCATCTGAGGATAGATAACGTCTACCCTGATGGCTGGGCAATGGCGTCTCCTCGTGAGTACGATACGGGTAGGTCTGCCTCAGAGCTTCCCTCCACCTGTACTGGCAAGCCTCTTCACCCCACGCCGTGTCTTGCGTTCATTAGACAAATTATTGTCATGAATATTAGTATTTCTCGCATTTACGCTTGAAATGTTGAAGACTGGACGGGTTTATTATTTAGAAGAGGTCAATATTATTATTTGCCAATTTAGGGATAGTAAACGGATAAGGGAGAGGAATTAAGGTCTCCCCGTGGCATTCACTCGTGACGTTAACTTTTATTACTAGATAATCGCTATGACTCCAACACTCTATTCGGCTAGTTGGAGGTCAATTCATCTGTAATTAATTATCATACAGAATGCCTTGGTTATAGAGAATCGAATTTAATTCTCAGATACATTGGATATAATGTGTTTATTGTAAGGAAATCTGATGCAATACTGGTGTCGGATGACGTGAGAATTCTAGCCTACTGCACAGATGAAATTATTAGTACATGAGAATTCTACGTGGTGTTAATTTTACTTACTACAATAATTAGTAGAGTTAGTAATAAGTAATGAGAATACAGCAGTGTTGTATTCGGTGTTGGAAATATCCAACATAACTCCGGGGGGAGGATTCTAGGGTCGTAGTGTACTGTGGAGTACTACCTATCCCGAAGTGATATTAAGATTAATACATTAATATGTTAATATTTAGTATGTTAGTACACACATAACGAACGTCCCGTATTTATCAAGGACTTACAAGAACTTGAGTCTTGCTATTTACATGTCAAATGAAACATGTTACTTATAGCCTACACAATATTTAAAGAATTGCTCTTAGTTGAGAACTATAATAGGCTTGTAGTTTCCCTTAGTGGAAACATGTATTAAATATTGAAACATTAAATGATTAAGTTATCGGTAATCAGGAACTCTCTAGAGCTCACAATAAACTCAACAACTAGGGTCGCAGTGACGTGTAATGGTGTATTACGTAGCTGCTGAATCGTAGGTAAACTCAGAATAAGTTCCTAAGAACTGATAAACTATTGTATAATTATACAGTAAAGTATGATTAGTCATTTAAGATCAAGGAGACTATGACACTACGGTAAGGTCACTGTCTAGGGTCGCTGTGACTTGTAACTATTGAGTTACTAGACAAAACATCACGCAGCATCATGATCACCCCAAATTCAAATGAGGACATTGAATTTAATGTGCACTGCCGTGCAGTAGTCATTCTGACTGATGGTACAACTAATTTGCTAACTAGCTAAAATAATGGAAAAGTAGAGAACTGAAAAGTTTATTCATTAAAATCAAGGAAAATTCTGAGTCGACAGTGAGATTAGTAGCCGAGTCATTCTGACTTATGAGCGAATTAAATGGCAGCTCATAGGCTTGGCACTGTAAACTGGTTACGAAATCACCTTTACATGAATTTGAGTTTATTGAATCAGTCTCTATAAGTATAGTCAACTGTAATTAATGGTGAGTACAGATTAGGCTAGTACTCAGTTGACACTGACTAAAGTCCCTAAACCTACCTAAATAAATGGTTTGAATTTCTAACCTACCTAAGTAAGGGACTAAGCTAATTGTGAGCAAAATGTACTCGAATTAACATTGTGAGCAGTATTGAGCTCATTAACAAGTCGAGCTATATTGAACTCGTGAACATGGTGAGCTATATTGAGCTCGTTAGCAGTGCTAATAGGGTGAGTTCAGTGAACTCGTCAACAGTGTTGACAGGGTGAGCTACAGTGAGCTCGTTAGCAGTGCTAACAGGGTGAGTTACAGTGAACTCGTCAACAGTGTTGACAGGGTGAGCTGCAGTGAGCTCGTTAGCAGTGCTAACAGGGTGAGTTACAGTGAATTCGTCAACAGTGTTGACAGGGTGAGCTACAGTGAGCTCGTTAGCAGTGCTAACAGGGTGAGTTACAGTGAACTCGTCAACAGTGTTGACAGGGTGAGCTGCAGTGAGCTCGTTAGCAGTGCTAACAGGGTGAGTTACAGTGAACTCGTCAACAGTGTTGACAGGGTGAGCTACAGTGAGCTCGTTAGCAGTGCTAACAGGGTGAGTTCAGTGAACTCGAATTAACGAGGTGGAGTTTTGCATTATTCAATTATCATGACGAGCAGTGCTCGTGGCATGGGGAACATTAAAGCGTTCGATTGTCATGGCGAGCAATATTAAGCTCGTACGCATGGGGAACAAGCACTCATATTATTACGTTAATTGTAAGGTGAGCTATATTAAGCTCATGAAGCATGTTAATTAACAATGCTGATGTTTAACGATAATGCATTAAACATGTTAGTTCTCTGTAAATTCGCTTACGTATTAGTAAGTTTGCAAGTTTGTTCGTGCTGCGCTCCTACACTAAATAAGCAGAAACGAAAGAAAAACAACTGAAACAAATTAATGCAAGTATTTATCACTAACTCTTAGTGCAGAAAACATGGTATTAAGAAGGTTTTCTTGGCAAACCTTTAAGCGCAAGTATAGTGGACCAGTGGTCCTAGTGAATTTATTACTAAATTCAGGAAATGCCAGTGGCATTGAGTGCTAGATTCTCTAGCCTAACATTATTAATTACCTAGGGAGTACTAGATTCTCTAGCCCAACATTACAATTTACCTAGGAAGACTGAGTGTGGTCAATTACTACTTGTCGAGAATAATTCTAGGTCTGCAGTGAATTCAATGGTTTGGTCGCTGTGACTTGTACTTGTTTGAGTACGGACCATTGGTTTTCACTGAGAGCTATGAAACATCTCAGCGAGTATCAATTGCACTACATTCAATCTGAGTTTATTACTCAGCTGTGTTTCTCCTTTTAGCTTGCTGCTGGAGAATTGATTTACTGCTGACTAATTTATTATTGTTGGCAGGTTTAGGCTGGTTCACATTCAGAACTTTACCAGTAAGTAAGTAGCCACCTGCAGATTGGAGCATATTCATTCCCAATCGTTTAACATGTCCAGTTATGAACTGGTAATAGTAGTCGGCTCCTACTAGTACATCTACATTGTTAAGGCGGTCAGACGTTAACCTTGTTGTCAGCCAAATTAATTTCACGTTCCTGCAGGAAGTGGGCTGTGTAACCCCAGACCATTCATCTTTAAGTCTAAAGGTATTTGATCTACAACAATGGCTTGGACAGCCTTGGCATGACTACCTAGTCGTACAAGCGGTTGAACTACTGAGTATTCATGGGTTCCTCGATTTATCATGGACCCTGACAAGTTTAAATTTTACCTGTCCTATGGTTGTAAATTAAGTGCCTCTGCTGCCCTTTGAGTAATGAAGTTCTCTGGGACCTTGATCAAATAGTCCACGTATGGTGATCTTTGGCTCCTCTGTTCTTCACTTGAAGTTGGGCAGTAGGCAAAGCGCATCCACTTGAGAGTGCTTGTGAAGTTACGCTGTACACATCTCGCACCTTGCAGCACTGTACTGGTGTAGATTCTCTACGTCCTATTCTAGGATTGACATAATTTGTCTTAACTAATTTGCACAGTGCAGCATGAATGCGTGCCCCTTCTACACCTATTGCAGGTGTTCAGTGGGGTGTCACAGCTGTTAAACATTATGTGGTTTGAGACACCTAGTACATTTTGTAAACTGTTTGAGTCGTACTGACTCTTGTGTCTCTATTAGGATAGATTGTGTACAGTTGTACAGAGAATGTTTTTGATTGCAAAACAAGCACATTCACTCCCCATCCTACAGATCGTTTAGGGGTTACCGGTTTAGGTAAAAGCAGTATTTGCAGGTTGTGATGGTTTTGCTGTTTGCATTTGCTTGTTATTTATTCTCTTGTGAGTACTTGGTGTACTCTGGGGAACCATTAACAGCTCTTGGAGTGCTCTTTGGACTATTAGGTCTCTTAGGAGCACCTGTGGGGTTATTAGCAGTGCTCTTTGGACTATTAGGGTCTCTTAGGAGCACCTGTGGGACTCTTAGGCCTCACTGATGAATCAGTATTTGACTGATTGTTGTTACATTGATTATTAGCACCTTTGTTACCTAGTGACAGTGTCCACTTAGAAGTTTCAGGTAAGGAAACTGATGTAGGTACAGTTTTGGTGGCATTCAGATTTAGCATTAATTGCTTGGTCTGCTGTAGTGATTGCTCATATTACGCAAAACCTGTAAATATATCCTGCATTGACAGGGGTATTACCATTCTGGCATACATATAATTTATTAAGTGTGTCACCAGACAATTTTCTTTGGATGATAATTTTAGTCATCCACTCAGTAGTTGGGTGATCCACCTCTTTACTGAAAAGAATTTATCAGTGACTCAAGCTGAAAACTAAAGTCTTGTAAAGAGTCAACTGATTGCTCTGGTGGAAGATAGATTTAATAATTGGGTGCACAAGGTTTATAATAGTCTTATCATTGTCAGCACTTACTTTAGAAGGCTGTTGTGAGCAATTGTGACCATTACTTGTGTTACTTAAGGCTTCTTGCTTAGCCTCAGCTTTGATGACAGCTTCGTCGCTGCTGCTGCAGCATTAGCTTTAGCATTTTCTGGTTCAGGATTCACTGATCATTGCAGATTCACTTGTTTCATCTGCAGCTTTCACTTGTTTCTCTGGGTTTCTGGTGATAACTAGTTTATTCAGTAGCATTATGTATTGAACTTACTAGAATCCAGGGAACATTGAGAAGAGTGGTCTGAAATTTGATCAGACTCTGTAAACAAATCATCACATGAAGCTGTATTGATGAGAGGTTAGAAAATGAAGGTTGAACTTCAGTTGTTGATCCTGTATAGTGAATCAGCATTGATTAGAGGATTCTCCTCATCTTGAGGTAGCTCAATATATTTCATCTGAGCTGAGTGCTTGCTCGGTTGTAGTTCTTCTACAAAAATGTTCTATCCAATCAGGATCATTTTGTTTCGCAAGCACTCTTTTATAGTTATCTAACTTGTCTTGAATGGTTAATCTTCATATTCATCAAGATCATATTCTATCAGACTTAATTCGTCTGGGTCAGTAATTACTGCTAAAGAATTTGGTCTTTAATAAGCCTCGATTGTCTCCTTCACCTGGGCATATTTTTCGTTAGCTGCCTCTGTGAAGAGGTTTGAACTCAAAGAAGTCAATTGGGTTGTTTTCTAAACAGTTTGTCGCAGTCGTCAAGTCGTCTTGACATGTACTTTTGAAGACCTCTCAGGATAATACTTGATTCTCTTTAATATTTCAGTAGTATCCATTCTGGATGTAAATTTGAGCCTTATAAGGCTTATATAGCTACTTGTATAGCTATGGTGTCTGCTCCTTGATGTAGAGCAGGTAAAAAGTATTGACAGCCTGATATTTCTTGAGGCTGGTTGTAATTTACCTCATTTAGAGGTTAGCTACCTACCTAATAATAAGCAACTAAGATTTGAGTGGTACCTTGGTCTCACTACAGGTGTTCCTCAGCTTAGCTCTTCTAAATCAGCCGTCGGATGGGTAGTGGACTTACAGTAACACTCAAAGACATACATAGAAATATGCAATAAAAATTATTACACAATAAATGGTTTAATCCCTCCCTTGATAGGGTCAGCACAAAAGAATAATATATGTGTCACTAACTAGCTCAAGCCTCGTCGTGAGAATTTCTACTTAAGAAACTACAACTATATTTAGTCTGTGCTTGTGCCAAATTCAACACAATCACAGTCTAAATTGCTACCTAATAAAGGTTGGTAAAGATTATATTATGGTGCAATAATGTGCAAATAATTGTGCTGTGGTTTTTGGATTTTTTGGATTTTATATAATATACACTTGTGTAATTATGTGCATAAGAAATTAAATGAACACAAAGGAATTATTTGTGTTTGGCAAGTATTCTACTGCCGTAAATATTATCTAACTCCTGAATGTACTCCTAATTGTGGAATAAAATGTTATCAGGGTTAGTAATGATTAACTAGTATGAGATCAGTAATTTATATTAGTATACTGGATCCCTAAAATGTTAATGATCCACCGACTTGAGTGAATCAGTAATTATAACATGTGATTCAGGCTATAATGGACAGTCTGCTGACAGCCATATATTGAAACATTTGTATAGCCTAAATGGTTAACACTTAATTGGTGTTATTGATTAATATAAGGTTATGAGCTGTAGCTCTTGGTGACCTAAAGATTATACTTCAGTATGAAGTGTAGGTCTAAATGTTGTGGGTAATTGGCTATGACCCACTAAAGCTACCTTATACATGAGGTGAAAGGTAGCAATATGTTAGTGTGATCTTAGACTAACTGATGTGTTACACTGTTAGTTGACACAATTAATTAAATAGTTAGTCTAGTTTATGTCACACAAGGATTAGTTATTAATGATTAATATTTTAATTATAAATTTAATGCCTATCCAGTTCGATAAGGACCATAATGGTGGGACATTTGGGGCTTGAATCTGATTATTTAAATATTAATGTAGTAAATTAAATTACGAAGGACCACACCCGCTTTTATATAGTAAAGAGGGAAACTGAGAATTTCTGATCATTAGATAATTCCTAGATGAACCAGTAACTATGGATAAAATACTAGAGAATATGATCATAGAAATAATTAATAGGGCTGTATAATTAAATGAACCAAACCCTCAAACACCTACAGTTGGGGGGTTATTACTGGAAGGTCAGTACGTCAAGGAACTAGTGTGGTTTCGTTCACCTAATCCAAATTATAATAATCTAATCCTATGAATTATAGTGAAACTAATATCATTACCATGAATGGGAACATAGATTATAAGTATGTAATGATAGTCACAATAAACCATGTTAATCCAAAGAAATTCTGCATATAAGTAATTCAGAAACTTCATGAATGAATACAAAGAATCTTAGCTTAAAGACGATTCCTTTATGTAAGCCACGACGCTTCCTCTAATTCCCTGGGCTCGGCTGGCTGACGAATGGGATGGATTAACATGGAAGAAGGCGGCAGGGAGAATTCTTTTCACGTGCTGCAAGACAAGATATTTACAGTAGCAAATAATTAAACTACTGAATCTCTATATTCAAGAATTTAAGAGTTACAGGTGATAATAAGTAATCACCTGTGGTTTGGTGTTATCATGCGTCGTCACGGTCAATCACCCAGCTACTACACTACACTTACCAGATGCATCAAATAAAGATAAGATACTTAGCTAATATGGGCACTGTATAAGTTTTAAGATTGCCGAAATTCGCGTCCCCAGGCTCTGGCTTCAGCCTATCCTGGATAATGGCGCGCTTCACTGGTCGGTCACGTGCAGTCTGGAACCAGATTAAAAAGGTTCCTTATGTTACACCAGCACCAGTTGAAGATATTATCTGCAAGGTTGTTCACGCCTCACAGTGGCGACTTTCATCTGAGGATGGATAACGTCTACCCTGATGGCTGGGCAATGGCGTCTCCTCGTGAGTACGATACGGGTAGGTCTGCCTCAGAGCTTCCCTCCACCTGTACTGGCAAGCCTCTTCACCCCACGCCGTGTCTTGCGTTCATTAGACAAATTATTGTCATGAATATTAGTATTTCTCGCATTTACACTTGAAATGTTGAAGACTGGACGGGTTTATTATTTAGAAGAGGTCAATATTATTATTTGCCAATTTAGGGATAGTAAACGGATAAGAGAGAGGAATTAAGGTCTCCCCATGGCATTCACTCGTGACGTTAACTTTTATTACTAGATAATCGCTATGACTCCAACACTCTATTCGGCTAGTTGGAGGTCAATTCATCTGTAATTAATTATCATACAGAATGCCTTGGGTTATAGAGAATCGAATTTAAATTCTCAGATACATTGGATATAATGTGTTATTGTAAGGAAATCTGACGCAATACTGGCGTCGGATGACGTGAGAATTCTAGCCTACTGCACAGATGAAATTATTAGTACATGAGAATTCTATGTGGTGTTAATTTTACTTACTACAATAATTAGTAGAGTTAGTAATAAGTAATGAGAATACAACAGTGTTGTATTCGGTGTTGGAAATATCCAACATTCAGGAACTTGTGTAAGGAATCATTCAGAATCTTGTATACCACATATGTAAGACCAATCCTGGAGTTTGCGGCCTCAGCATGGAGCTCGTACTTTGTCAAGCACAAGACGAAGGTGGAAAAAGTTCTTAGGTATACCACCAGGCTAGATCCAGAACTAAGAGACATGAGTTTCGACGAAAGGCTGCGGGAATTGCACCTTACGACACTGGAAGACAGAAGAGTAAGGGGAGACATGATCACTACCAACAAAATTCTCAGAGGAATTGACAGGGTAGATAAGGATAAACTTTTTAACGCTGGTGGTACGCGAACAAGAGGACACAGCTGAAAACCGAGTACCCAAATTAGCCACAGGGACGTTAGAAAGTACTTTTTCAGTGTCAGAGGCCCCCGTGGAGAGTTCCCCTTCTGCAGTTCTGTACTTCCTTAATCCGCATCACTAAAGGTTTTACTTCTACGATTCTAAAACGCTTTTTCCTTGCGCACTTTTCTTCTCACTCCCGCTCAGTTTCCGTCTTCACTGATGGGTCTAAGTCTGTGGGCGGCTCTGTTGTTTTTCCTGATTGCACTTATATGTGTCACTTACCTCCAGAGACTAGCGTCTTCACAGAGGAACTTTGTGCTATTTTCTATGCTCTTCGCCTCCTGCTTTCTCGTTGTCAATCTTCCTTTGTCATTGTTGTTGACTCTCGTAGTGCCCTCATGGCTCTCGGGTTCTTTAATCCGGTTCATCCAGTAGTTGTCGAGATCCAGCATTAGCTGTTTCTTGTTCACAGTAAATTTAAGTCAGTTGAGTTTTGTTGGGTTGTCAGCCATAATGGTGTCTCTTTAAATGAACGTGCGGATACTGCCGCTAGGGAAGCTGTCCGTTCATGTCCCATCTCTCGTAAAGGTCTTCCTTATTCCAACTTTTACCCGGTTATCCATTCCTCCATCCTTACCCGTTGGCAGGCTTGTTGGTCGTCTGATTCTGGTAACAAACTGCGTACTCTTAAGAGTTGTGTGTCCTCGTGGCCGTCCTCCTACCATCGTAACTGGCGATGTGAAATGGCTCTGGCGAGGTTGCATATTGGCTATACTCGCTTAACTCATAGTCACTTGATGGAGCGCCGACCTGCTCCTTATTGTCCTAATTGCATTGTCCCTCTTATGGTCGTGCATATCCTTGTTGAATGTCCTGACTTCCGGGTCGAGTGTGTGTCTTGTTTTCCGACCTTCCCCCACAGTCGCTTGTCCCTCGATAGTATTCCTGATGACTCTGATACTTTTGATATGGTTCGCCTTATGCGTTTCTGTTCTTGTACTGGCATCCTTATATAGCGATATATAGCGCCCTCATATTATCCCGCACATTTGATGGTGCTACATTGCCTTCCGGTTTGGTGCCTTCTTTTGATAATTACTTACTTACCTCAGTGTCAGAGTAGTTAACAAGTGAAATGCATTAGGCAGTGATGTGGAGGAGGCTGACTCCATGCACAGTTTCAAACGTAGATATGATAGAGCCCAATAGGCTCAGGAATCTGTACATCAGTTGATTGGCGGTTGAAAAGTGGGACCAAGAGCCAGAGCTCAACCCCCGCAAGCACCACTAGAGGAGTGCACACTCCCACACACAGGATTTGGCACCTAGGTGAGTAAGTGACCATAGCGCTTTCTCACCCTCCTCCTCTCCCTCCACCTCCCCCTCTCTCTTCCCATCCAACACTCTCTCCCTCTCTCACCCCCTCCCTAGAACCCCCATCCCTCAAACACAGATACACATATCTGCATAGAATATCATTTACTCACACACGCACAGGAGCCGGTGGCCGAGCGGAGAGCACGCTAGACACGGGATCCTGTGGTCCCGGGTTCGATCCCGGGAGCCAGCAAGAAATGATTTGCACAGTTTCTTTCACCCTATGCCCCTGTTACCTAGCAGTAAATAGGTACCTGGGACTTAGTCAGCTGTCACGGGCTGCTCCCTGGTGTGTGTGTGTGTGTGTGTGTGTGTGTGTGTGTGCGTGTGTGTGTGTGTTTGTATATGTATGTGGAGTGAAAAAAATAGTAGTATTAGAAACAGTTGAGAGGTGGGCCGAAAGAGCAGAGCTCAACCCCCACAAGTACAACTAGGTGAATACAACTAGGTGAATACACACACACACACACAATCGTAAGTGGTAGACAGGTAACAGGAGACAGCAACTAAGAGTTCACTGGGAACCCAGATAAGCCGCAAATCCCCCTGCCATAATCTGAAGACTCCACCTCACCCGCCTCCTCTTAACTCCCATCTCACTCTCCCAAAAAACTACCCCCCCCCCCCACCCACTCCCACTCTTCCCTACCACTGACTAAACGTACACACACACACACACCACTCTCCCTCTCTCTCCCTCTCTCTGTTCTCTCTCTCTCTCTCTCTCTCTTGCTCTCTCTCTATCCTTCTCTCTCTCTTGACAAGGGACAACATGGCAGGAGGACACAACAGGGACGCAGGGAATAGTCAAAATGACCAAACGAAGGAAATGTTAACCCACGTTCTGGAGGAATTCAACATGGAGATGCATGAAATGAAGATTACAATTAACAACCTGCAAATTGAGCTGACATCAGCAAGGGAGATCAAATCCCTCACAGAGAAAAATAAAGAGACCGAACATCAGATTATCATCCAAAGGGAAGGTGGGATTGTAGCATTGGAGGGAAATGGCTCTGTACATGAAACATTTGCAGAAAGACTGAGAAAGAGCTCAGGTGCAATGGACATAGTGAGGGAGGTAGCCATGCAAGCAGCTACCTCACAGGAAGCAGCAAGGTGCACCAGTTAGCTGATGGAGAGAAAAACATCAGTGGTAGTTGTAGGCATCAAAGAACGGGAAGGATCCAATAGGCAGGAATGGAATAACAAGGATAGAGAGGCAGTACATAGGCTACTGAATGGGTTACAGATAGAAGGGGCTAAACAAAACATTGAGAAGGTTTTCAGGTTGGGCTGGTACAACGAGAACAGAAACCGACTGGTAAAGGTGGTGTTTACAAACGAGGCCACCAAAGAGGTTATTTTAGAAAGGAAGAGTCATCTGCAGTATGTGGAGGGATGCAAAAAAGTATTCCTGCAGAGGGACAGGACGGAGGAGGAGGGAGCCAGGGCAGCAGAGGCAAGGAGGAAGTGCAGGGAGAGAGGAGTAAACCAGGAAATTGCAGCCCCCAACACAACAGTCCCAGAGACAAGAGGGGAACCCACAACCAGCAACACCAGAGGGGAGGGCAACACCCCCCCCCCCCCTCTGCATAGAAACCCTCCCTTCCCCTCACCTTACCTGCCCCCACTCAAATGCTCACCCAACCCTCCCTTCCCCCCCATCCAATTCTGAACCTGTCACCCCTCCCCCATTCCCACCATGTCCCCCCTCCCCCATTCCCACCATGTCCCCCCTCCCACCTTTGCCCCCCCTGTCCCCCCTCCCCCTTCATCCCGTACCCTCCCTATCCTTCCTCACCCCTCGCCCCTTATCCTCCCCTATCTCCGTAACCCACACCCTACCTGTCACTCCTTCCCTTGAACCCCCACCCCCCACCCCAAAATCCTCTGAGACCCTGTAAACCACCTCACAGATCTTCTCACCCACGGAACAGCTTTTCACACCAGCAGAATGCTCGCCAAGAAGGGAACAAGAAAATGGACAGAAGAAAGTGAGCTTCAAGGCAATTACACTAACATAGATGGGATTACAAATAAAACAAGTGAACTCGGAGAATGGGCACTAGAAGAAAACCCAGACATGATAGCACTCACAGAAACAAAGCTAACGAAAACCATAACAAACACAGTGTTTCCACAGGACTACTATGTAGTGAGGAAAGAGAGAGAAGGGAGAGGAGGAGGTGGTGTAGCTTTGCTGATAAGAAAAGGTTGGAATTTTGAAGAGATGGTAATTCAGAACTGTGAGGGTTTCAGTGACTACATATCAGGCACCATAGGAACTAGAGGACAGAAAATTATAGTAGTAGTCTTATATAACCCCCACCGAATGACAGAAGACCCAGACAGGAATATGATAGAAACAACTTGGCCACCATCAATATAATGGAGAGAGCAGCTTCTATGGCTAGCAGGACCAGATCCAGACTACTAATCAAGGGAGACTTCAACCATGGGAAGATAGATTGGGGGAACAGAGACCCACATGGAGGACCAGACACATGGAAAGCTAAGCTGCTGGATGTGGCAACAAGAAACTTTCTAAGTCAACACATCAAGGGACCGACAAGAATGAGAGGAGAGGATGAACCAGCCTTGCTTGATCTGATATTTACCATAAATGAGTCGGATATAAGGGAAGTTAAGTTGGAAGCCCCCCTGGGAATGAGTGATCATAGTGTATTGAGCTTTGAGTACCTGGTTGAGCTAGGAATTATCACCCCCAAAAAAGAACTGGGGAAACAAAGGGCTGGCGTACCGAAAGGGAAACTATGAGGAGATGAATAAATTCCTAAGGGTGTGTGGGACAATGGGACACAGAACTCAGAACCAAGTCCGTACAAGACATGACGGACTATGCCACCCAAAAGTGTCAGCAGGCTGTAAGCAGCTTTGTCCCGGCCCGACAGGAAAACCAGAGAAGCAAAAGAAGAGTCCTTGGTTTAATAGGGAATGTATGAAAGCAAAGGAGCTGAACAAAAGGGCATGGAGGAACTTTTGTAATAACAGAACACCAGAAAGTAGAGAGAGATACCAGAGAATCAGGAACGAGTATGTTAGTGTGAGAAGAGCAGCTGAGAAAGGGTATGAAAATGATATAGCTAATAAAGCCAAGACCGAACCAAAGCTATTACACAGTCACATCAGGAGGAAGACAACAGTGAAGGAACAGGTAATGAAACTTAGGACAGGCGAGGACAGGTACACTGAGAATGACAGAGAGGTGTATGAAGAACTCAACAAAATGTTCCAGGAGGTATTTACAATAGAACAGGGAGAAGTCACCGCACTAGGAGAGGTGGCAGCAAACCAGGCGACCTTGGAAAGGGTCGAAATTATAAAAGATGAGGTTAAGAAGCACCTATTGGAGCTGGACGTGAGAAAAGCTGTTTGGCCAGACGGAATCTCATCATGGGTATTGAAAGAGTGTGAAGGAGTACTTTGCTTGCCATTCTCCATAGTGTATAGTAGATCACTGGAAACGGGAGACCTACCAGAAATATGGATGACGGCCAATGTAGTCCCAATATACAAAAAGGGTGACAGACAAGAGGCACTGAACTACAGGCCAGTGTCCTTAACTTGTATACCATGCAAGGTGATGGAGAAGATTGTGAGGAAAAAACTAGTAACACATCTGGAGAGAAGAGACTTAGTGACAACCCATCAGCTTGGGTTCAGGGAAGGTAAATCTTGCCTTACAGGCTTAATAGAATTCTACGATCAGGTGACAAAGATTAAGCAAGAAAGAGTAGGAAGGGCGGGCTGCATTTTTTAGGACTGTCGGAAAGCCTTTGACACAGTACCCCATAAATGGTTGATGCATAAGCTGGAGAAACATTCAGGAGAAACTGGTAGGGCGCTCCAGTGGATAAGGGAGTACCTAAGCAATAGGATGCAGAGAGTTATAGTGAGGGATGAGACCTCAGATTGGCATGAAGTCACCAGTGGAGTCCCACAGAGCTCTGTACTCAGACCTATCCTGTTTCTGATATACGTAAATGATCTCCCAGAGGGTATAGATCATTTCTCAATGTTTGCTGACGACGCCAAAATTATGAGACATATTAAGACAGAGGAGGACAGCTTGAGGCTTCAAGAAGACCTGGACTAGATTCAAGTATGGTCGAACAAATGGTTGTTAGAGTTTAACCCAAGCAAATGTAATGTAATGAAGATAGGGGTAGGAAGCAGGAGACTAGACACAAGATATCATTATGGAAATTAAATACTTCAAGAATCAGAGAGAGAGAAAGACCTGGGGGTTGATATCACGCCAGACCTGTCCCCTGAAGCTCATATCAAGAGGATAACATCAGCAGCATATGCCAGGTTGGTTAACATGAGAACGGCCTTTTGAAACTTGTATAATTAATCTTTCAGAACATTATATACCACATATGTCAGACCAATCCTGGAGTATGCGGCTCCAGCATTGAGTCCATATCTAGTCAAGCATAAGACTAAACTGGAAAAGGTTCAAAGGTTTGCCACCAGACTATTACCCGAGCTGAGAGGTATGAGCTACGAGGAGAGACTACGGGAATTAAACCTCATTTCGTTGGAAGACAGAAGAGTTAGGGGGAACATGATCACCACATTCAAGATTCTCAAGGGAATTGATAGGGTAGAAAAAGACAGGCTACTTAACACAAGGGGCACACGTACTATGGGACACAGGTGGAAACTGAGTGCCCAAATGAGCCACAGAGATATTAGAAAGAACTTTTTTGTATCAGAGTGGTTGACAAATGGAATGCATAAGGAAGTGATGTGGTGGAGGCTGACTCCATACACAGTTTCAAGTGTAGTTATGATAGAGCCCAATAGGCTCAGGAACCTGTACACCTGTTGATTGACGGTTGAGAGGCGGGACCAAAGAGCCAGAGCTCAACCCCCGCAAGCACAACTAGGTGAGTACACAGTTGAAGCTAGCTGACTGAGTGGACAGTGCTCTAGACTTGTTGACCTTGGGAAAAGGGTTCGATCCCGGCAGCCAGTGAAAAAAACACATGGGCAGAGTTTCCTTCTCACTGATGCTCCTGTTACCTAGCATTTAATAGTTACCTGGGTGTTAGACAGCTGCTACGGGCTGCTTCTTGGGGGTGGGTGTGTGTACTCACCTATTTGTGCTTGCGGGTGTTGAGCTTTGGCTCTTTTGTCCTGCCTCTCAACCGTCAATAATCTGGTGTACAGATTCCTGAGCCTACTGGGCTCTGTCATATCTTCATTTGAAACTGTGTATGGAGTCAGCCTCCACCACATCACTGCCTAAGGCATTCTACCTGTTAACTACTCTGACACTGAAAAACTTCTTTCTAACATCCCTGTAGCTCATGTGGGTACTCAGTTTCCACCTGTGTCCCCTTGATCCCGTACCACCAGTGTTGAATAGTTTATCCTAGTCCACTCTGTCGATTCCCTTGAGGATTTTGTAGGTAGTGATCATGTCTCCCCTTTCTCTTCTGTTTTCCAGTGTCGTAAGGTGCATTTCCTGCAGCCTTTCCTCGTAACTCATGCCTCTTATTTCTGGGACTAGTCTAGTGGCATACCTCTGAACTTTTTCCAGCTTCGTCTTGTGTTTGACAAGGTACGGGCTCCATGCTGAGGCCGCATACTCCTGGATTGGTCTTACATATGTGGTATACAAAATTCTGAATGATTCCTTACACAGGTTCCCGATGGCTGTTCTGATGTTAGCCAGTCTTGCCGCAGACGTATTTCTTTTTATGTGGGCTTCAGGAGACAGGTTTAGTGTGATATCAACTCATAGTTCTTTCTCTCTGTTCGTTTCATTAAGTACTTCATCTACTATTCTGTATCCTGTGTCTGGCCTCCTGTTTCCACCGCCTAGTTTCATTGCTTTGCATTTACTCGGGTTGAACTTTAGCAGCCATTTGTTGGACCATTCATTCAGTCTCTCTTGGTTATCATGTGGCCTCCTACTATCACCCTCTGTTTCAATCCTCCTCATAATTTTTGCATCATCAGCAAACATTGAGAGAAACGAGTCTATACCCTCTGGGAAATCATTCACACATATCAGAAACAGTATAGGTCCAAGGACTGACCTCTGTGGGACTCCACTTGTAACGTCTCGCCAATCTGAGACCTCACCCCTCACACTGACACTGTTGCTGAGGTACTCCTATATCCAATGGAGTGCCTTCCCTTTTCTCTCCTGTCTGCATCTCCAACTTTTTCACTAGCCACTTGTGTGGTACTGTATGAAAGGCTTTCTGACAATCCAAAAATATACAGTCTGTCCATCCCTCTCTTTTTTACCTGATTTTTGTTGCCTGGTCGTAGAATTCAATAACCCTGTGAGGCAGGACTTGATATCCCTGAACCCATGTTGATGCTGTGTTACAAAGTTCTTTCGCTCCAGATGTTCCACTAGCTTTCGCACAATCTTCTCCATCAGCTTGCATGGTATGCAGGCTAGGGGACACTGGCCTATAGTTCAGTGCCTCCTGTCTATCCCTTTTCTTGTATATCGGGACTACATTAGCTGCTTTTCAAATTTCTGGCTGTTCCCCTGTTACCAGTGATTTGTTATACTCTATGGAGAGTGGCAGGCACAGTTCTTGTGCTCCTTCCTTTATTATCCTAGGGGAGATTCCATGTGGGCCTATAGCCTTTGTCACATTCAACTCTAGTAAACACTTAATTACTTCCCCATTGGTATTTTCAAACTCTTCTAGTGGTTCCTGGTTAACTATTCTTTCTCTTATCTCTGGAATTTCTCCTTGCTCTAAGGTGAAGTCCTCCTGGATTTCTTAATCAGTTCCTCACAGACCTCCTTGTCGTTTGTAGTGAAACCTTCTGCCCCTATCCTTAATTTCATTAACTGTTCTTTGATTATTGTTTTTCTCCTGATGTGGCTAAGCAGCAATTTAGGCTGAGTCTTTGTCTTGCTTGCGATGTCATTTTCCGTATTGTCTTTCTGCCTCTCTTCTCATCCTGACATTCTGGTATTTGCTCTGCTCTCAAATGTCCTGTTCTTCATTTGTCCCATTCTTCATTCATTTGTCCCATTCATTTGTCCCATCTTCAAGTGTCCTATTCAACTTCATTTCATTGTTTTCCTTTTGGACTGGGACAAACTTGTTTGCTGCTTCCTTGCACTACTGCGTGATGTAGTCTATCATGTCTTAGCAGTCTTTTCTCTGAACTCTGTTTCCCATGTCATATCTGCTTGGAATTTTCGTATCTCCTCATATTTTCCCTTTCGGAATGCCAGCCATTTGTTTTCAGTACCCCTCCTCGAGTTTAATAACCAATCTTCAACCTAGCACTCAAACGCCCCGACAATGTGTTTGCTCATTCCTACTGGAGCCTCAAAGCCGATTTCTCTTATGTCAGAGTCATTCAGAGTGAAGACTAGGTCGAGTCTCCCTGGTTCATCGTTTCCTTTCATCCTTGTGGGTGTTACGGCCATATTGGGTCGCAACCGGGTTCTTCTCTGATGTTAT
This sequence comes from Procambarus clarkii, assembly GCF_040958095.1. NCBI lineage: Eukaryota > Metazoa > Arthropoda > Malacostraca > Decapoda > Cambaridae > Procambarus > Procambarus clarkii. The sequence continues at coordinate 4,297,195 of NC_091227.1, forward strand.
TAGAGTTTGGGTATCCGGCCCCAAGCTAGTAGTGACTTTCAAGGGGTGCGTTCCGTAACGCAAGTTAAATTAAAGGGGAAGGGATACAAATGCACTGCTTTTGTATATATATTGCTACCACTACCATAAATATATCACAGTCACACGCGGGGTTGCTATAACTACACTTATTATATACAAATTAGTCTTCCTCTGAAGATACAGGATGCTCCACGGTGCTCAAGATGAGTAGCCCTGGTTCTCTTCATCGTGGCCCACGATGAATCCTCTGATTCTCTCGGCGAATCTACCCTGGCCACAGGCCAGCCGAATCACAGTCCCACTGGGTGCACCGTCGTGGAGGCCTTCAACCACAAATCCAGCCTGTAGCTGGCAGGTTCCGATCAGCTCCGCTGTGTAGGCCACTCCACGATCGATGCTAGGGTTGCGAGCCCTAGGCAGGAGCCTCGTGTGATTCCGCAGATCACTCTCCTCTCTCCGCACCGCAGTGGCTAGTCTCTTCCACCAGCCAGCCCCCAGATAAGACGATTCCTGGTACTGCCACGTCACAGGCAGGCTAACACACTCAACAGTGCCCGTTCGGGAGTGACTTAAAGCTTCCTCAGAGCAAACTCGTGGAGAGACTATGGCTGCCTTGGGTAGACTGCCCCATCGTCCAATACAGCAGTCCCAGGTCAACTCTGTAATCAGACACGTCATTAGTGCTGGGGACACTCTAGGGCACCTCACTTACAGGCTTAGACACAAACATCCACCTATCTACTCCATAAATGGCATTGCTGTCTAAGCGCCACCTCACCAGAGGTCAGCAGCGGCTATGTTATGAGCTGGTAAAAACGGGAATCCAGCCCCTGTGGCCGGTATATCCTGTCCTCACTAGATGGTGTCGTCCATTTGGAGGGGGTTTCGGGAGCTGACTCACAGATGGCGTTGTCGTCACGGCTCCGTGCTACGACGCTGGACTCGGGTCTGTAACATCTCCCCACCAAAAAGAATTTGGTTTGGGTTTCTATAAAGAAAAAAAGAAATTAAATTAGTACGTAGATACAACTCCAAGCGGACTCACGTACACTAAGAACTGGAATGGCGAGGATGTCTTGTTTGCAGAACTGTCCTAGTGAGAAACCCTGGCACAAAGGAAACTTGAAGATGGAAGGCAATGATCTGCCTGTGTGACGGGGTGAATCGACACTTCCCTGTGTCGCGGCACCGTTGATGGCTGGTCACAGACGGCATTTCTGGTACCGGTCCGGTAGTCCTTCAGGGAGACGGGAACCTGGAATACAGGGGTTTGATTATTTAGAGTGACAGCGACAGTGGGTAAGTCAATACTTGCTGCATACGCCCCTACTAGGCCCACACCTAGTTCCAGCAGAGCTGCTTGTACACCGCAGATGGTGTCTGCTCTGCCACCGTCAGGTAGACCAACGTTCCGTATAACGCTGAATCCAGGCTCAGCAATCACACGGGGGGTGTCAACCTGTCGGAAACAGTCACTCATAATATCACATCTCATACCTCCTGTATCTGCCATCACCTTCCAGGTTCCTTCTTTGACTGCAACACTCACAGTGCACGTCTCTAATCCCTGGGATCTCTTCACGATGTTCAAGGGAGCCATCATCTGTCGGGTCGTCCACTGGTCCTTAATGAGAACACACACGGGAAGAAGACAAAATACTGCTAATAAACATATGGCCAACCGAGGGATAAGCTTCCTGAGCCTGTAATGTCCATAGCCGGCTATATCCATTAGCCTGGTTTGGACCGAAGAGGGCACTGTCATGTTCCAGAAAATGGTACCATCCGTTTTCTATGTGTGGCGGAGCAGACGCCAGAGAGAGGAGGTAAACAAGAGAGCATACAGGACGCCCGCCAAGCTTGGTAGCTACTAGTCATGTAATCGTTTATAAGTATTAAAGTCAGTAACCAAGTCATGACTTTACATCAACCCTACAACCAAGACTTCCTCAGTAACACACAAACACCACATTGGCGACGAGGATGAACTGTGAACGCAGGTATTTGTTCAGTTTCAAACACAAGGGAGAAGCATGCTGCCTGGAGGAGGAAGAGAAGCTGTGAGCGCCATACCCGATGCTGTATGCTAACCGATGCTGTGTACTAACCAATGCTGTGTGCTAAACGATGCTGTGTGCTAACCAATGCTGTGTGCTACCCAAGCTGTGTGATACCCAAGCTGTGCTGAAGAAACTGTGTACTGAGGAATCTGCCGACGTTGTGTATGAAACGACGCTTTGATGTGTACAAAACCTGATGTTTTGGTTACGAAACGACGCTTCGTGCTACAAAATTCATCACACTGAACCAACTGCTGTACCAACTGCTGTACCAACTGCTGTACCAACTGCTGCACCAACTGCTGCACCAACTGCTGTACCAACTGCTGTGCCAACTGTTGTGCTGCTGCTGTGAGTAGGAACAACACATGTACACAAGGCTAGGTAAGAAGTCAGTTGCTGCTATATTGTGCACTGTTGTGAACTTTTGCATTAAAATGCTTGTGTGCTTTGCAAAATTAAAGTAATTACAGTGAATTCTTGACTAACATATTCAGTGCAGTAAGTGTTTAATATTCTGAGGAACATTTAAGTGATAAGTTACATTTATTCAGTAAAAATGGCATATATACCTCAGTTTCCTGCATTTGATCCTGACTGTGACCAGACAAACCTGTCACAGAGGTGGGTCAAATGGCTTAAAAGGTTTGAAAATTTGTTGATAGTTTCTGACATCAAAAGTGCTGAAAGAAAGCGTGCCTTTCTACTTCATTATGCAGATGATAGAGTTTGTGACATCTTTGACACACTGAAAGACACTGGTGGTGCCAAAGATTATGACACTGCCAAAGCCAAACTAACAGAGCATTTCAAACCAAGGCAAAATACTGCAATGGAAATTATGCATTTCAGGAGAGCAAAACAACTCTCTAATGAAACTGTGGATCAATACCACACACGTCTGCAGGGTTTAGCAGCCCATTGTGAGTTTCCTGATGTTGACAAAGAAATCAAACAGCAAATAATTGAAACATGCACATCTACACGTTTTCGTCGAAGAGCTCTAGAACTTGTTGATGATGAAAGTTCTCTTACCAAGATACTGGATATTGCTCGTCGAATGGAAGATGCTGCACGTGATGCTCGTGTCATGGAGTGCAGTGCCAACAACGGTTCTGCCACTGTTACTAACAGTGATGAGGTATGTAAGGTTCAGGGAGGACATCGTAATCAAAGAAGATATGCCAAACCTAACAGTAAATTTAGCCGAGAACCACGTCACAACTGGGGTCAAGGAACAAAGCAGTCACAACGACCGACATCAGAGGGTGTCAACAATAAATGTTACAATTGTGGAGGAGACTACCCACACCAAGATAATGTTTGTCCTGCTCAAGGTAAGAAGTGCTATGAGTGTGGAAAACTAGGTCATTTTGGTGCTAGGTGTCGTTCTGCACTAAAGAAACCAGTCAATGAATAAAAGCACTGTACGAGGATCAGGTCATAGGGGTCGAGGTGGTAAACACAATATTGCACCTCATATCCAGAATGTTAATAATATACAAGACAACATTTCATTACAACCAGTCTCAGATGACAGTGAATGTGATTATACTTATGGAGTACAAGCAATCACAGAATGGAATGATCTTCCAAACAACCCAGAGACATGTGTATACATTGCTGGTATTTGTCTCAAAGTTCTCATTGACACTGGATCAAACATTGACACCATTGCTGAGTGCCACTATGAGAAATTTAAAAAACAGTTCCCAAAGCTTGAGAACTATAATGGCAAAGCCACTGCCTATGCTTCAAAGGTAGCCTTGCCAGTGATTGGAACTTTCACTGCAGAGATTAAGTCAAAGAATGCAATGCTCATTACTACATTCCATGTTGTTAGGAATGCAAAGGAGTCTTTACTCAGTTACAAGACTTCAACCAAATTGGGGCTACTTCAGCTTTCTAATGCTGTAGCAGTGGAATCTGCAAACAATGTTGATGCTATTGTTGCTGAATTTTCTGATCAATTTAAATCCATAGGTTGTTATACTGATAGCAAAGTACATCTGCATATCAACCCAGATGTAATTCCAGTTGCCCAACCACATCGCCGACAACCATTCCATACTCGCAAGAAAGTCGATGCCGAACTGGATAGGCTGATGGAACTAGATATCATTGAACCAGTAACAGGCCCAACACCATGGGTAAGTCCAATTGTCACTCCACCAAAGCCGAAGAATCCAGATGAGATACGCATTTGTGTGGACATGCGTGTTCCCAACAAGGCAATAATGCGTGAACGCCATCCTACACTGACTGTAGATGATATGATCTACCGCTTGAATGGTGCAACTGTATTCAGCAAGTTAGATTTAAACAAGGGCTATCATCAGTTTGAACTTGATGATGAGAGTCGCTTCATCACAACGTTTACGACACATCGAGGTCTGTATAGGTACAAGCGCCTGAGTTTTGGTATCAACAGTCCTGCCGAGGTATTCCAGCACATCATCAGCCAGGTATTGCAAGACATACCTAATGCTGACAACATGTCTGATGACATCATTGTTTATGGCCGTACCCAAGCTGAACACGACAAAGCTCTTCGTGCAACATTGCAACGCTTACGAGAAAAGAATCTGACGTTAAGCCGAGCAAAGTGTGAGTTCAATCAACATAAAATTCAATTCTTTGGACATGTACTTAGTGACAAAGGTCTGTCTCCAGATCCTAAGAAAGTTGCAGATATCAAGAATGCTGCACGTCCTTCAACGTCCACTGAGGTACATAGTTTTCTGGGAATGGCAAACTACTGTTCTCGCTTCATTCCCGATTTTGCTACCATTACGAAGCCTCTACGTGAGCTCCTGAAGAAAAACGCATCATGGTACTGGAGCGATATCGAGCAAAATGCATTTGATGCTGTGAAAGATGCACTAGTAGAGAATGCGACTGCTGCATACTTTGATCCATCAATGGACACTGAGTTAACGGTGGATGCTAGTCCTGTTGGATTAGGTGCTGTTTTAGCCCAACACAAACCTGGTCAACCAGATTCCAGAGTAGTAATTGCCTACGCCAGCCGTTCTCTCACAGATGTTGAGCAACGATACAGTCAGACAGAGAAGGAAGCTCTTGCTCTTGTATGGGGCTGTGAACACTTCAATGTGTATCTGCTTGGTGCACCCTTCACCACGATAGTCACTGACCACAAACCGTTGGAGACCATCTTCAATAATCCAAAGTCCAAACCACCAGCTCGCATTGAGAGATGGGCTCTTCGTCTGCAACCATACAACTTTACGGTGAAATACAAGCCGGGTGCAGGCAATCCCGCTGATTACATCAGTCGACATCCTGCCAACAGTTTCACCATCACCAAGCATCAGCAAGTTGCCGAAGAATATGTACACTCTGTAACCTGTGATGCAGTCCCTAAGGCTCTTACTCTTGATGAAATCCGTACTGCAACCCTAGAGGACCCAACTCTGCAAGCAACAGTGGATGCATTGACTAAGAAAAAGTTTCCACGCATCCCACCCTCAGGAGTTGACCAAGATGCATTCAAAGCACTTGAACGCATCCAGACAGAATTAAGTGTTACGCAACAACGCGACACCGTGCTGCGAGGTACTCGTATCGTGATTCCAGCTGTTCTCCAGCAACGTGCTCTGAAGCTTGCACATCAAGGACACCAAGGTCTTGTTAGGACCAAACAGCTGCTACGAGAAAAGGTGTGGTTTCCTGGCATTGATCGTCAAGCAAAGGATATGCATGATGCCTGTGCCCCTTGCCAAGCTGCAGTGGATACTTCAAGACCAACACCTCTACAACCTTCACCACTACCTGCTGCACCATGGACGGAAGTATCGATGGACTTCTGCGGACCGCTACCAACTGGAGAGTACTTGATGGTAGTCATTGATGATCACTCACGTTATCCAGAAGTAGAAATCATCAATTCCACATCTGCAAAGGCCGTCATCCCGAAACTCGACAAGATCTTTTCAAACTTTGGCATTCCTGAAGTTGTCAAGACGGACAATGGACCGCCATTCAATGGACAAGACTTTGTCAACTTTGCTGAGCATATTGGATTCAAACACCGCCGTGTGATGCCACTACTTCCTCAAGCAAATGGAGAAGTTGAGAGATTCATGCAACCTCTCATGAAAGCGGTACGCTGTGCTCATGCCGAAGGACGATCCTGGAAACAAGCTATGTATGCTTTTTTCAGGAACGACCGTGCAACACCACATGGAACACTGGGCAAGTCGCCTGGCGAACTTTTATTTGGACGTCCTATGAGAATCGCACTACCCGTCATGCCAGCCGAGGTAACGGATAAACGTCTCGCTCAGAAGGGTGCACTAGCCAAGGGCAAAATGAAAATTGCTCATGATCAACGTGCAAAGGAACAATTCATAAAGGTTGGAGATACTGTTCTCGTTAAAAAGAAAAAAGAGGGAAAGCTAGATATGCCGTATGATACAAAACCATATAAAGTGATTAGTGTAAAAGGAACTATGGTAACAGCGAGTAATAGAGATCATAGTATAACACGTAATATGGCCTATTTCAAAGTGATTCCAACTAGTGTAGAAAATGATGAAGTGCAAAGTCGTGCAAAAGAAAAAGAAAAAAATAGTTATAACCCGACAAACAATTCATCAAGGGATGTTATTGCATTTAAGGACTCTCGTCCTAAACGTCATGTTAAACGCCCTACACGATTTGATGATTAATTGTGTTCCTATGTAATGAAAAGTATTTACTTATTATGCTAAACTAAATTTAATATTGTTTGAATAATGCAGATCTCTCATTCAATATTTTGTAACTTTGTATTACAGTTTCTTTCATGTTTGTTTAACATTGCATATGTATTTTTAACATTGAAATCCTTTGTGGAAAAGATTAAGTTGTTTAAATTCTTTGTGTGCTTAATTAATGTTAAATGTATGCAGTATCTTTTGATATGTTAATAACTTACTTTGTGTCAATAACTTTGCTTTGTGCTACACGCATGGTAGACATCCTGTATTCATTATTTTTAAAGAAAAGGAGGGATGTCATGTTCACAGAAAATGGTACCATCCGTTTTCTATGTGTGGCGGAGCAGACGCCAGAGAGAGGAGGTAAACAAAAGAGCATACAGGACGCCCGCCAAGCTTGGTAGCTACTAGTCATGCAATCGTTTATAAGTATTAAAGTCAGTAACCAAGTCATGACTTTACATCAACCCTACAACCAAGACTTCCTCAGTAACACACAAACACCACAGGCACTATAACCTTCGCACATACCTCACATACCTCCGACGTCTGGGGAATTTCTGACCGGTTCAGTATACATTGTACTTTGCCATACCGCAAGTACTCGTCCGCCTTCACTCCAGACTCTTGGGTATCCGTGGGTGCTTGTACACGAGGCCTCTCTTCTCGCTCAGTCGCTTCTGCCTCCTTAACCTCATGTTCCTTGTTGGGAGAAGAATCAGGAGACTCTGCTAGAATACTGTCAATCTGTAGGCGAGAGGAAGGATTAAACATGTTATCTAATTCCGGGTCTCTCTGTACCTGGATATTAGCAATGCCTGCTGTTACCTTTGACCTTGCTGTTCCGGCTGGCTTGTCCACAATCTTGGGATGATTGTTGCTCCAATCTGTCACCAAGTCGTTGGCTAGTATCACGTCAATCCCAGCTATAGGTAAGGTATCAACTACTGCCAACGCACATGTGCCGCTGAAGTAAGGCGAGTCTAGATGTACCGGCACTAAGGGGGGCAATGTACCGCGTCCTAGGAAACCCAACCAGGACAACCTTTTGTCTCCTGTCTACACTCATTCCGTCGGGTAACGAGTTTCTCACGATCAGGGACTGGGCTGCTCCACTATCTCTGAGCACTACAACTGATCTACTAGTATGATCACTCGATACATACCCGCCTGAAGTGTGAGGGGCAAACAATCTTGGTTCATAGACTGGCTTCCTGCTGGTGGTGTCACACAGCTCATCAACATCCCCTCCCTACGTGGGCCGCTACCTCTTCTGCCTCGGCACATAGCAGCTACATGCCCTTTCTTCCCACAAGTCCAACACACCATATTCCTCTTCGGACTCCGGTGTTTCGGACTGTTAGGACTAGTCCTTCGAGAGCTACTTGGGGGTGTCTTCACAGCGCTTTGTGGGACGGGTCTCTCCTCTTCCTGACGAGGCTTGCCATACAGACGAGGGTAATTCTTCGGGACATACCTAGTGGAAGACCTATGTGTCAAGATGTACTCTTCAGCCATGGTGGCTGCCGCACGTAAGGACTCTTCCTGCTGTTCCTCTAAGTACGTCTTTAGATCTCCAGACAGACAGTCTTTGAAGTCCTCTAACAGTATGAGCTGCTCAAGGTCTTCTTTGGTCTCCACCTTCCGAGAAGCACACCACTCTTGGAAAAGCCATTCCTTGATTGTTGCGAATTCATTGAACGTGTGCTCCGAGGTCTTTTTCAGGTTCCTGAACTTCTGCCTGTAAGCCTCAGGCACCAATTGGTAAGCCATGAGCACTACCTTCTTCACCTTGTCGTAATCGCCGGAGTCATCAAGGGACAACGTGGAGTAGGCAATTTGGGCCTTACCAGTCAAGACGGACTGTATCACAATGGCCCAATTCTCCTTTGGCCACTCCAAAGAGGCTGCGACTTTCTCGAAGGCCGCAAAGAACTTCGAAACTTCCTTCTCGTTGAACTTCGGGACCATTTTGATATTCCTCACCGGATCGAAACTACTTGTCTCCATTGTTCGCCTCCTACCGCCTAATCGCAATACTTCTAGCTCATGTTGTCTCTCTTTTTCTTTTTCTTCTCTCTCTCGCTCTTCTCTTTCTCGTTTCTCTTCTCTTTCTCGCTCTTCTCTTTCTCGTTTCTCTTCTCTTTCTCGCTCTTCTCTTCTTTCTTCTCTTTCTCCCTCTTCTTTCCTTTCTTCTAATTCTAAACTCCTCATCTCCAATTCTTTTTCTAGTTTCTCTCTTTCCATTTCTAATTTCTTCCATTCTCTCTCGCGATTTATTTCCAAGGCACGCATTTTGACAGTTAGCAAGCTTATATTCAGCTCACCTGCATCGCTTTCAATGTCACTGCCCTTATCTTCCTTTTCAGTGGAAGCTACTTCCTCACTTTCTTTTATACTATGTGCCTCGCTTTCCTGTTTCTTCTCGGCCTTCAAATGCCGGTGAATCTTGGACAAGATCTCCACACGGGAATCACTGGCACGTATCTATATCTCCAGATAGGCACTTACTAATACAAGTTCTGGTTTTCCCAGATATTTTAATCTGGCAAGACAGTCCTCCTCGTTCAGAAAGGCCGGAACATCGTCCAGAGTGTCGATGGTCGCTTTTTCTGCCATTGTCACTAAGATGGAGCACTAGCACTTAACACACCACTTCACTTTAGCACTTAACACATCGAGCACTGTACTACGCCAATATTGCACTTTATCGCACCTAATACCGCACTTGCCAATATTGCACTGAATCACACCAAGCACCGCACAGGACGTATAACGTCCTAATAGTCTCAAACAGGGGGAATTATTTACAAGGAATTGCGCTACATCACCACCCCGGTCAAACATACTTGACAAGGGGTCGGATCCCGCTGGAGATGCCAATTATGGTACGGCCCTATTGGGTCGCAACCGGGTTCTTCTCTGATGTTATTAGAGTTTGGGTACCCGGCCCCAAGCTAGTAGTGGCTTTCAAGGGGTGCGTTCCATAACGCAAGTTAAATTAAAGGGGAAGGGATACAAATGCACTGCTTTTGTATATATATTGCTACCACCACCATAAATATATCACAGTCACACGTGGGGTTGCTATAACTACACTTATTATATACAAATTAGTCTTCCTCTGAAGACACAGGATGCTCCACGGTGCTCAAGATGAGTAGCCCTGGTTCTCTTCATCGTGGCCCACGATGAATCCTCTGATTCTCTTGGCGAATCTACCCCGGCCACAGGCCAGCCGAATCACAGTCCCACTGGGTGCACCATCGTGGAGGCCTTCAACCACAAATCCAGCCTGTAGCTGGCAGGTTCCGATCAGCTCCGCTGTGTAGGCCACTCCACGATCGATACTAGGGTTGCGAGCCCTAGGCAGGAGCCTCGTGTGATTCCGCAGATCACTCTCCTCTCTCTGCACCACAGTGGCTAGTCTCTTCCACCAGCCAGCCTCCAGATAAGACGATTCCTGGTACTGCCACGTCACAGGCAGGCTAACACACTCAACAGTGCCTGTCCGGGGGTGACTCACAGCTTCCTCAGAGAAAACTCGTGGAGAGACTATGGCTGCCTTGGGTAGACTGCCCCATCGTCCAATACAGCAGTCCCAGGTCGACTCTGTAATCAGACACGTCATTAGTGCTGGGGACACTCTAGGGCACCTCACTTACAGGCTAACCCAGCAAACAATTTTAGGTTGCCACAACATATCTGTAAAGTATTTGAAAGGATTGGAAACGTTTGTTTTATCGTATCAGATACGATATTGTGTGTGGACTTAAATAGGTTTCCAAAACTTATAACCAAAACCTACGTATCTAACACTAATTTGAGATGTTGTGGCAACTTTACAATCCTAACATGAGTCATTCATAATCCATTCATACAGCAATATGAATCTCTTATGAAAGTTTTGAGCCTATAATCTGAACCCTTTTCACATCTTTGTGTTTAAAGTTAAATTTCTTGAAATTAAATTATATTATTTTATATTATATTATTTTTATTATATTTTATTTTATATTATATTATTATTTTCAATTTAAATATTAAAACCAATTTAAGGGTAAAAAAAATCTAATAATTTATATTTCTTTTATTATTTACTAACAATTATAATTATTAACTAACGGAGAAAAGGGAGGCTGTACGGTGGACAGTGGCGGCTGTGGCGGCGGTGGTTGACAGTGGCGGCGGTGGCGGATAGTGGCGGCGGTGGTGGACAGTGGCGCGGGCGGACAGTGGCGGCGGGCGGACAGTGGTGGCGGTGGCGGATAGTGGCGGCGGTGGTGGACAGTGGTGGGATGCGGACAGTGGCGGCGGGCGGACAGTGGCGGCGGCAGGCGGACAGTGGTGGCAGTGGCGGACAGTGGTGGCGGTGGCGGTGGCGGACAGTGGTGGCGGTGGCGGACAGTGGCGGCGGGCGGACAGTGGCGGCGGGCGGACAGTGGAGGCTGTGGCGGACATTGGCGGCAGTGGCGGTGGGCGGACAGTGGCGGCTGTGGCGGACATTGGCGGCGGTGGCGGACAGTGGCGGCGGGCGGACAGTGGCGGCTGTGGCGGACAGTGGCGGCGGTCGGACAGTGGCGGCTGTGGCGGACAGTGGCGGCGGGCGGACAGTGGCGGCTGTGGCGGACATTGGCGGCGGTGGCGGACAGTGTTGGCGGTGGCGGACAGTGGCGGCGGGTGGACAGTGGCGGCGGGCGGACAGTGGCGGCGGGCGGAGAGTGGTGGCGGTGGTGGACAGTGGTGGCGGACACTGGTGGCGGTGGCGGACAGTGGCGGCGGTGGCGGACAGTGGCGGCGGGCGGACAGTGGCGGCTGTGGCGGACATTGGCGGCGGTGGCGGAGAGTGGCGGCGGGCGGACAGTGGCGGCGGTGGTGGACAGTGGCGGCGGTGGCGGTGGCGGACATTGGCGGCGGTGGCGGACAGTGGCGGCGGGCGGACAGTGGCGGCTGTGGCGGACATTGGCGGCGGTGGCGGAGAGTGGCGGCGGGCGGACAGTGGCGGCGGTGGTGGACAGTGGCGGCGGTGGCGGATATTGGCGGCGGTGGCGGACAGTGGCGGCGGGCGGACAGTGGCGGCTGTGGCGGACATTGGCGGCGGTGGGTGACAGTGGCGGCTGTGGCGGACATTGGCGGCGGTGGCGGACAGTGGTGGCGGTGGCGGACATTGGCGGCGGTGGCGGACAGTGGCGGCGGGCGGACAGTGGCGGCTGTGGCAGACAGTGGTGGCGGTGGTGGACAGTGGCGGCATGCGGACAGTGGCGGCGGGCGGACAGTGGCGGCGGCGGGCGGACAGTGGTGGCGGTGGCGGACAGTGGTGGCGGTGGCGGACAGTGGTGGTGGTGGTGGACAGTGGTGGCGGTGGCGGAGAGTGGTGGCGGACAGTGGTGGCGGTGGCGGACAGTGGCGGCGATGGCGGACAGTGGCGGCGGGCGGACAGTGGCGGCTGTGGCGGACAGTGGCAACGAGCGGACAGTGGCGGCTGTGTCTGGTGGTGGCGGACAGTGGCGGCGGTGGCGGTGGTGGCGGGCGGTAGTAGTGGGCGGTGGCGGGCGGTGGCGGGCGGCGGCGGCTGTGATGGGTGGTGGCGATCGGCGGTGGTGGTGGCTGGTGGCGGCTGGCGGTGGCGGGCGGCGGCGGCTGTGATGGGTGGTGGCGATCGGCGGTGGTGGGGGCTGGTGGCGGCTGGCGGTGGCGGCTTGCGGTGGCGACTGTGGCAATGGGCGGTGACGGCTGATAGCGTGCGGTGGTGGCGGCTGGTGGCAGGTGGTGGCGGTGGTGGTGGCAGCTGGTGGCTGTGGTGGTGGGTGGTGGTGGGGGGTGGCGGCTGGCGGTGGCGACTGTGGCAACGGGCGGTGGCGGCTGATGGCGGGCGGTGGTGGCGGTTGGTGTTGGTGGCAGCTGGTTGCGGGCGGTGGCGGCTGGTGGCGGGCGGTGCTGGCGGCTGGTGGTGGTGGCAGCTGGTGGCGGGCGGTGGCGGCTGGTGGCGGTGGCAGCTGATGGTGGCTGGTGGCGGGCGGTGGCGGCTTGTGGCGGGTGGTGGTGGCGGCGGTGGTGGGTGGTGTTGGGTGGTGTTGGCGGCGGTGGTGGGTGGTGGGTGGTGGCGGTGGTGGGTGGTGGTGGGTGGTGGTGGCGGCGGTGGTGGGTGGTGGTGGCGGCGGTGATGGGTGGTGGTGGTGGGTGGTGGTGGCGGCGGCTGTGGTGGTGGCGGGTGGCGGCTGGTGGTGGTGGGTGGTGGCGGCTGGTGGTGGTGGGTGGTGGCGGGCGGCGGTGGCTGTGGTGGTGGGTGGTGGTGGCGGGTGGCGGCTGGCGGTGGCGACTGTGGCAACGGGCGGTGGCGGCTGATGGCGGGCGGTGGTGGCGGTTGGTGTTGGTGGCAGCTGGTGGCGGGCGGTGGCGGCTGGTGGCGGGCGGTGGCGGCTGGTGGCGGCCGGTGGTGGCGGCTGGTGGTGGTGGCAGCTGATGGTGGCGGGTGGCGGCTGGTGGTGGCGGTGGTGGGTGGTGGCGGCTGGTGGTGGGTGGTGGCAGCTGGTGGCGGGTGGCGGTGGTGGGTGGCGGCTGGTGGTGGTGGGTAGTGGCGGTGGTGGCGGCTGGTGGCGGGTGGTGGCGGTGGTGGTGGTGGTGGCGGCTGGTGGCGGGTGGTGGTGGCGGTGGCGGCTGGTGGCGGGTGGCGGTGGTGGGTGGTGGCGGTGGTGGGTGGTGGCGGTGGTGGGTGATGGCGGTGGTGGGTGGTGGCGGCTGATGGCGGCTGGTGGTGGTGGGTGGTGGCGGGTGGCGGCGGGTGGCGGCTGGTGGTGGTGGGTGGTGGCGGCTGGTGGTGGTGGGTGGTGGCGGGCGGCGGTGGCTGTGGTGGTGGGTGGTGGTGGCGGCTGGCGGTGGCGACTGTGGCAATGGGCGGTGGCGGCTGATGGCGGGCGGTGGTGGCGGTTGGTGTTGGTGGCAGCTGGTGGCGGGCGGTGGCGGCTGGTGGCATGCGGTGGTGGCGGCTGGTGGCAGGCGGTGGTGACGGCTGGTGGTGGTGGCAGCTGATGGTGGCTGGTGGTGGCGGGTGGCGGCTGGTGGTGGGTGGTTGCAGCTGGTGGCAGGTGGTGGTGGTGGGTGGCGCTGGTGGTGGTGGGTAGTGGCGGCGGGTGGCGGTGGTGGCGGGTGGCGGGTGGTGGTGGCGGCTGGTGGCGGGTGGTGGTGGCGGTGGTGATTGGTGGCGGCTGGTGGCGGGCGGTGGTGGCGGCTGGTGGTGGTGGCAGCTGATGGTGGCTGGTGGTGGCGGGTGGCGGCTGGTGGTGGCGGTGGTGGGTGGTTGCAGCTGGTGGCGGCTGGTGGTGGTGGGTAGTGGCGGCGGGTGGCGGTGGTGGCGGGTGGCGGGTGGTGGTGGCGGTGGTGGCGGCTGGTGGCGGGTGGTGGTGGCGGTGGTGGGTGGTGGCGGCTGGTGGCGGGTGGCGGGTAGCGGTGGTGGGTAGTGGCGGTGGTGGGTGATGGCGGTGGTGGGTGGTGGCGGCTGATGGCGGCTGGTGGCGGCGGGTGGCGGCCAGCTGGGACACACCCTCCACCACTGAAGGTCTGAGCACAACTAACCATATGTCTCTCATACCACCAGCCTAGTGTTGCCATCAGCTCGCCCTCTCAAAATGTTTCCTTCAAAGATTGTATATTATCTTTGAACAACAAGTTTGATTATCAAGGAAATAATGCATATATTATTGTCACATTAATACTGTGTACAATACAATACAATACAATTTTATTTAGGTAAGGTACATACATACAATAAATATTTACAAGGATTGTTTGACTTATAGGTAGAGCTAGTACATACAATGCCTAAAGCCACTATTATGCAAAGCGTTTCGGGCATAATATCTTATTATGCCCGAATAATATCTTATTGATATTATTGCGTGTAATATCTTATTACATTCCTGCTAAATAATTATAATTTGAAACAGGACAAAAAATCCAACATATATATAAAAACCAACATTAGAGATCACGAGGCCTAGGGCTAGGCCTATCTGTGACCACACATCCTGCTTTGCTGGCCTGCTACCCTCTCACACCTCACACTCTTAACTCTCTCATAATCACTCTCACTCTCAATCACTCTTACGCACTATTACTCACTCTTACTCTCAATCACTCTTACACACTATTACTCACTCTTACTCTCAATCACTCTTACGCACTATTACTCACTCTTACTCTCAGTCATCCTTACTCACTCTCATACTCACTCTTACTCTGTCACTCTTACTCTGTCACTCTTACTCTCTGTCACTCTTACTCTCTGTCACTCTTACTCTCTGTCACTCTTACTCTCTGTCACTCTTACTCTGTCACTCTTACTCTCTGTCACTCTTACTCTCTGTCACTCTTACTCTCTGTCACTCTTACTCTCTGTCACTCTTACTCTCTGTAACTCTTACTCTGTCACTCTTACTCTCTGTCACTCTTACTCTCTGTCACTCTTACTCTGTCACTCTTACTCACTCTCAGTCACCCTTACCCATTCATACTCACTCTCTCAATCTTACTCTCACACTCTTACTCTCAATTACTCTTACTCTCAGTCACTCTTACTCCCAATCACTCCTACTCCCAATCACTCCTACTCTCAATCACTCCTACTCTCATTCTTACTCTTACTCCCAATCACTCTTACTCTCAATCACTCTTATTCTCATTCTTACTCTCAATCACTCTTATTCTCATTCTTACTCTCAATCACTCTTATTCTCATTCTTACTCTCACTCTTATTCTTACTCCCAATCACTCTTACTCCCAATCACTCTTAATCTCAATCACTCTTATTCTCATTCTTACTCTCAATCACTCTTATTCTCATTCTTACTCCTACTCTCACTCTTACTCCTACTCCCAATCACTCTTACTCCCAATCACTCTTACTCTCAATCACTCTTACTCCCAATCACTCTTACTCTCAATCACTCTTACTCTCAATCACTCCTACTCTCAATCACTCTTACTCTCACTAACTCTCAATCACTCTTACTCTCACTCTAACTCTCAATCACTCTTACTCTCATACTCACCCTTATTCTCAATCACTTTTACTCTCACTCTGTCACCCTTACTCTCACTCTGTCACTCTTACTCTCACTCACTCTTACTCACTCTCAGTCACTCTTACTTATACTCACTCTTACTCTTACTCACACACTCTCACTCACTCTTACTCACACTTACACACTCTGGCACTCTCACTCACCTTCAGTCACTCTTACTCACTCTTACCCACTCTCGCTCACTCTTACTCAATCTAGTTAATAAGAACACGCCAATATAAGACAACAAAACGTTTTCAGATACTTTCACACCACTTTCCAGCAACTTTTATAATTTATATAAATTATCTTAGGGAATAATACATAAATTATATATTTAAACATGATATTAGTGTTTAGTGGAATGCATAAGGAGTCAAATTGTGTTAAAAAGAGCGATTTTTAGAAAATTTGGAAAACTACTTTTTTCTGATCATATTATAACAAAATGGATTTTGAACGTTTCACTCAGCCAATATATATCATTCACAATTTATTAATGAATTTTACAAAAAAAAAAAAACATAAATTTTATATTTAAACATGTAAAAACTATTTGTAATACATTAGGAACAAAAAAGTTGTAGAAAAACAATTTATTATAAAACCTTTGTGTTTGGATTTTTTGATTAAAAGTTTCTCAAAGGCTCTCCTGCACCATTCTCAATGCAAATCATTCCACGCCTATGGGAAGAGATAGACAAACGTTTTCTAGATGATTTGTGTTTGCTGGGAAGACACAAACGTCCACCTATCTACTCTATAGATGGCATTGCTGTCTAAGCACCACCTCACCAGAGGTCAGCAGCGGCTATGTTATGAGCTGGTAAACACGGGAATCCAGCCCCTGTGGCCGGTATATCCCGTCCTCACTAGATGGCGTCGTCCATTTGGAGGGGGGTTTCGGGAGCTGACTCACAAATGGCGTTGTCGTCACGGCTCCGTGCTACGACGCTGGACTCGGGTCCGTAAGAGTGTGTTCCCTGACTTGCGGGGTAAAAAGTTTCTAGACACCACCTCCAATACTTTGGCTCTCCACGTATCCTCGCCTCCATACGATTCCTTGTTCTCCCAGTGTATCCTTCCGTGATTGAAGTCCCCCATGATGAGCAGGTGGGATCTATTTCTACAGGCAGCAGAGGCTGCCGTCTCAATTATTGTGTTAACTGCCATGTTGTTGTTGTCAAACTCTTGACTGGGTCATCTGTCATTTGGTGGAGGGTCATATATCACTGCTACTACTATTCTTGGTCCTTCCATTGTCATGGTGCTTGTCATGTAGTCACTGAATCATTACACAGCCCGGGATATCCATCTCCTTGAAACTCCATTCCTTTCTCATTAGTAGGGCCACTCTGCCTCCTCCCCTACCTTCCCTCTCTTTCCTTATTACTGTGTATTGGGGAAAATCAGCATTCGTTATGATTCCTGAGAGTTTTGTTTCAGTGTGTCCATTACATCTGGATTAACTTTTTGTGCTCTTTCCCTTAGTTAACTTGCGTTACTTATGATCCCATCTATGTTCGAGTACATCACCCTGAAACGGACTCTCTTCTGCTTTTCCTCTGGGGGGAGGGGGTGGACCTGTGGGATCTGGGGTGTGCGGGAGCTGGGAGGATCTGGTACGGGGAAACTGGTGGAGGAGGAAGGGCTTGGGGGGGGGGTGAGAGGGGGGGGGGTGAGAGGGGGAGGGTTGGGGGGAGAGTGAGAGGGGGAGGGTTGGGAGGGGTGAGAGTGGAAGGGTTGGGGGGCAGAAAAGGGGGAGGGCTTGGGGGACGTGGGGGGAAAGGGAGGGGTGAGGAAGAAGGGAGGGTTAAGGGGAGTGGTAGAGAGGGGAAGGCTTAGGTGGGGTGGGGGAAAGTGGTGGGCCTAGTGGGGTTTGGGAGAATGGAGGGTATGAGGGGTGGAGGAGATGGGAGGGCATGTGGGAGTAGAAAGGGCTTGGGGGATGGAGGAGAAGGGAGGTCCTGGGGAGAAGGGTGAGAGGAAGGAGGGGGGTGAGTAGGGGGAGGGTGCCTAAGGTGGGTACTTAGTGGGGGCTGTCAGGGGATTGGGCAGGTAGGGGTGTCTGTTGGGAAGAATGTGAGGGTGGTGCTCCACTCCCTGTGGCTGTTGAACTGTTTGAGGAGGGTTCCCCACTCCCCTCTGGGATTGTAGGGTTCAGGGTTGTGGTGCTCTGATTCCTTTCTCTTTTCCTGTGCTCTCTCTCCTCGTGTTTGCTGCCCTCACTCTCTTGTCCCTAGTCATATCCCTCTGCAAGAATACTTTTTTGAACTTCTGTACATTTGCAAGACCTCTCTTCCTTACTAACAGGTCCTCGTTCGTGTTCTCGCTCATGAATACCGGATATTCACTCATGAATACCGAATATGAGTAGAGAGAAAGACCTGGGGGTTGATATCACTCCAGACCTGTCTTCTGAAGCCCATATGAAGAGGATAACATCAATGGTATATGCCAGGTTGCCCAACATAAGAACGGCCTTTAGAATTTTGTGGAAGGAATTACTCAGAGCTCAGAACATACCACATATGTCAGACCAGTCCTGGAGTATGCGGCCCCAGCATGGAGCCTGTACCTTGTCAAGCACAAGATGAAGCTGGAAAAAGTTCAGAGGTATGCCACTAGGCTAGGTCAGAACTAAGAGGCATGAGTTAAGAGGAAAAGCTGCATGAAAGGCTTCCACAACAATGGAAGATAGAAGAGTAAGGGGAGACATGAACACTACCTACAAAATTCTAAGAGGAATTGACTGGGTAGATAAGGATAAAAATTTTTAACATGGGTGGTACGCGAACAAGGGGGGCACAGGCGAAGACTCAGTACACAAATGAGCCACAGAGATGTTAGAAAGATTTTTTCAGTGTCAGAGTAGTCAACAAGCAGAATGCATTAAGCAGTAATGTGGTGGAGGCTGACTCCATACATAGTTTCAAATGTATATATGATACAGCCCAGTAGGCTCAGGAATCTGTATATCAGTAGATTGACGTTTGAGAGGCGAGACCAATGAGCTAGAGCTCAACCCCCTCAAGCACAAATAGGTGAGTTCACACACACACACACACAACAC
This sequence comes from Procambarus clarkii, assembly GCF_040958095.1. NCBI lineage: Eukaryota > Metazoa > Arthropoda > Malacostraca > Decapoda > Cambaridae > Procambarus > Procambarus clarkii. The sequence goes on from NC_091227.1 coordinate 4,316,130, forward strand.
ACACACACACACACACACACACACACACAAACAGGGGTCTGGAAGCTGAGCGAACAGCACGCACGACTCATAATTCTGTGACCTGGGTTCGATTCCAGTCCAGGCAGAAACAAATGGGCAAAGTTTCTTTCACCTTGAATGCCCCTGTTACCTAGCAGTAAATAGGTACCTGGGAGTTAGACAGCTGTTACGAGCTGCTTCCTGGGTTTGTGTGTGTGTGGAAAAGAAATGTTAGTTAGTTAGTAATAGTTGATTGACAGTTGAGAAGCGGGCCAAAAGAGCAAAGCTCAACCCCCGCAAACACAACTAAGTGAATACAACTAGTTGAATACAGGATCCAGCAGGTGGGGGAGAGGAACAGGGTGTCATTCATGAAGATGACTGCTCGTGCATGGAGGGAAATCAGTGGGGAATTGAAGGACATGAGGGAAACCATAAGTAAACCTGCAGAAGGAACGTTGTGCAGGGCAAAAGGGGGATAAAAAAACCTAAGAACAAGATCTCCTCAGACTTTGGCCCAGGCAACAAACCCCCAGGTAACAGGGGATGTAGCAATGGCAGGGAACCCTACAATGATTGTCACTTTTGCAGATGTGCTGAAGATGTGCCCAGATACCATGTCCACAGTCAAGGAAGTTTTAATGAAAGTAGTAACCTCACAGGAGGCAGCTAGATGCATGAGCCAGCTAATGGAAAGGAAAAGAGCTGTAGTAGTAGTAGGTATTAAGAAACAAGAAGGTTCCACAAGGGAGAAATGGAGGACTAAGGACAAAGCTGCAGTGTCAGGAATACTATAGTAGATTGGAAAGGAAGGGGCTGAAAAAGACTTAGAAAAGTTTTTTCAGATTGGCCAGTACAACAAAGACAAAGACATCGGATGTTGAAGGTATTACTAAGAAATGAGTCTATAAAAGAGGACATCCTAGTAAAAAAGAGCAAACTGAAATATGTATCGAATTAAAGAAAGGTATTCCTTCAGAGGGATATGACCAGGGAAGAGATAATAGAGGCAGCAGATCCAAGGAAAAGGCGAAGGTTGAGAGATGGGAGCCAGGGAACCTCAACCTTCAACCCAGCAATCCCAGAGGGGAGTGAGGAACCCCTAGCCAGCAATTCAGGAACCCAAGAAGGGACTGCAACACCCCAACCCACAACCCCCATAGGAGCCCCCCCCCCAAGCACAAATCATTCCCTGCCCATCACAATGCCTACCATACCAACCAAATCCACCCTCCCTCCCTACCCCAAGATCCCCCTGCCTTCCCATCCCCTGGTCTTCTTCCTGCCTGCTTCTTCCAGGCCCACACAAGACCTGAGCCCTTCATTCCCCCCCCCCCCACCTCCAAACCCCTGTTAACTACACCACAGGAGAACGAGCCCTCACCCCAAGCACTCCCCTGCCTCCAATCTCTAGCACTCCCTGCCCCTCAATCCCTAGGAATTTTTCCTGTCCCAAGCAGGCCAGGGCAATTTCTAAGCCCTCCAGCACCCCCACCTCCCCAAGAACCGCTGGTAACTACCTCACAGGAGGATGAGCCTACCCAAGTTGCAATGCCTACGGAACGGCTTCCTATACTAGAGGGGAGTGAGGGTGAAAATGGATATAAGAAAGTGAGCTTCAAGGTAATGTACTCAAACATCGATAGGGTTACCAACAAAGCAAGTGAACTGGAAAAAAGGGTGCATGAAGAAAACTCAGACGTAATAGGACACACAGAAACAAAATAGTCAGGAGTCATAACATATACTGTGTTTCCAATAGACTACTATATAGTTAGGAAAGAGAGGGAAGGGAGAGGAGGAGGAGGAGTGGCCCTGCTGGTAAGGAAGGACTGGAGCTTTATAGAGATCGAAATTCCAGGCTGCGTTGGATTAAGAGACTACATAACAGGAACTAAGACAATGGGTGGAACTTAGAAAAATTGTGGCAGTCATTTACAACCTTCCACTAAATGACAGAAAATCCAAACAGGAGTTTGACAGAAACAACATGGCAACCAATAATATAACAGAGAGAGCAGCCTCAGCGGCCTGCAGGAATGGTTCCAGACTCTTAATCATGGGCGATTTCAACCATGGAAAGATAGACTGGGAGAATTGGGACCTATATGGAGGTGAAGATACATGGAGAGCTAAACTCTTGGAAGGGATAACAAGAAACAAACTTTCTGAACCAACATGTCAAGGGTCCCACAAGAATGAGGGGGAATGACTAGCCAGCTTGACTCGACCTGATATTCACCTTGAATGAGGCAGAAATAAGGGAAGTCAAATTTGAAACCCCATAGGAATGAGTGACAACAGTGTATTGACATTTGAGTATCTGATGGAGGTAGGGATAACCTATCCAAGGATGGGATTGGAAGGGAAAAGACTAAATTACCGAAGAGGAAAATATGACGACAACGAAGAACTTCCTAATGGGAATACCATGGGAAACAGAACTCAGAGAAAAGACTATACAGTATATGGTGGATTATGTCACCCAGAAGTGCCAGGAAGCTGCAGACAGGTTTATCCCGTCCCAAAAAGAGAAAAATGGGAAGCAACAGAAGAATCTGTGGTTCAGTGTGGAATATACGGTATCAAAGCAACTGAGTAAAAGAACACGGAGAAAATACAGGAATAAGAGAACACCAGAGAGCAGGGAGAGTTACCAGAGGGCCAGAAATGAGTACCTCAGAGTGAGGAGAGAAGCAGAGAGACAGTATGAAAATGACATCTCGAGTCATTTTCTAAGACCAAACCAAAACTGTTCCACAGCCACATCAGGAGGAAAACAGCAGTGAAGGAACAAGTGATGAAACTTAGGAAAGGGGAGAATAGATACACAGAGAATGACAAGGTGTGTGAAGAACTCAACTAGACATTCCAGAAAATCTTCACAATAGAACAAGGAGAGGTCCCTGCAGTAAATGAGAAGGCAAACCATGCAACCATGGAGGAATTTGACCTCACCAATGATGAGGTCAAAAGGAATCTGTTGGAGCTGAATGTGACAAAGGCTGTTGGGCCTGACAGAATCTCACCGTGGATACTAAAAGAAGGTGCAGAGGCACTAAGTGTGGCACTCTCTATGGTGTATAACATGTCACTGGAAACAGAAGTCCTACCTGAATGATGAAAAACAGCCAATGTTGTCCCAATATACAAAAATGGTGACAGGCAAGAGGCACTGAACTACAGGCCAGTTTCCCTAGCTTGTATAACATGCAAGGTAATAGAGAAGGTCGTG
>NC_091227.1:4319864-4352364 GCF_040958095.1 Procambarus clarkii
ACGTCTATTCGAATGCAACGTTGTGTCAAAGATCCAGAGCCTCAAGCGATTTTCTCTGGGCCATTAATTCATTGCAAACAATAAATTTACATTTCTGTAATACTTTTCCCATGCCGGATGCTTTGGAAATGTTGCACATGGGAGTTTCAATGAATTGCATGTTCAATGGCAATTTCAAAGCCGAAGTTGCAGTTCTTCCACCTAGTAGCTGGAGCAGAGCGCGGTGTGGGCACCGGAGCAGAGCGCTGTGTCGATGGCATCGGAGCAGAGTGCGGTGTCGCAAGCCCCAGAGCAGAGCACAGTGTCGGGAACGCCGCAGCAGAGTGCGGACCCTGGCAAAGAAAACAAACAAAACAAGGCCCCAATATCTGTTGGTATTACAAATGGGCTACCTGTAAACATGGGATATCGGGAAGAACAAATGGAACAATGTAAGTACGATCACCCTAGAAAGTGCAGAAACCCTCCCCAATACAGGTAAATGTACCAAAAGCTGTGAATTATTTCACCCAGAAATTTGCAAGAACTCTTTAGACAGGAAAGAGAGGTTCAATGCTGAACGTCCAGCTTTTCATATAAGAGGTACCAGGCGAATAAAACCGACAGACCGCCACTATGAAAACAGCCACAACTCCATCGACCGGGATAATTTTTTAGCAAGAGGAGGAGAAGAATGGCTAAAAATGACCAGACTCTACCACCAACTCGGTCAAATGCTAGAGAGGACGCAAACACAGTGGCCTCCTTACCAGAGCCTCAGATATTAACATCAAGTAAAACATCCAACACTTCCACTAACACCATAACATCATTTATATTTGCCAACATCCAGGGTATAAAAACACGCAAATCCAACAAAGTTCATTTTATAGATGGTCTCCTTCACGAGGCAAATGCAGTGTTTGCAGCCCTAACGGAAACTCACACAAAAGACTACCATGATGGTTAAATATGGATCTCAGAATACAATCTTTTCAGATGTGATAGGAAACACTAGCTACAGGGTGGGGTCAGTCTCTACATCAAAGACACACTCATCTGTACTGAGCTGCTAAACACCTCAAATGATATGGGGAAGTGCTGATAATCAAAATAGAGATCCTAAATGTAGTTATTGTCCTTGTATATAAGTCACCGGAGGCAAACCCTCAGCAGTTTAAAGAGCAACTAATGAAAATAGACACTGCTTGGCAAACCTCACAAATCCAGCCTCGAACATCATCCTGCTTGGGGACTTCAACCTACGGCACCTGAAATGGAAGCACCTGGCTAATACAGTAATATCAGAAAGAATACCAGGAAGTAGCCTAAATGAACAGGCACATGCAAATGACCTGCTACGGATGTTCGATAGGTTTGCCTTAAACCACAAATAGTAGAACCAACTAGGAAGGAGAACACGTTGGACCTCATTTTCACTAATAATGATGAATTGACCAGAAACATAATGATTACAAATACCTGTTACTCAGATCACAACTTAATTGAAGTTCTGACAAGCATGGGGAATAGACCTTCAAAACCAGTCCAGATTCCCAGTGGAGGAGATTTCAGCAAATTCAACTTCAATAATTAACAGACAAACTGGGAGCAAATAAACCAGGACTTCACAGAAATAAACTGGGAAGAACGGCTAGAAAATGCAAACCTGAACAAGTGTCTGGAAAAAAATAAGCTCAGTAGCACTAGAAATATGTTCAAACCGTTATCTGTAAGAAAAAAGAGAAAGAGATGCAGATTGGAACGGGAACGTCGTTTCCTATATAGGCGAAGAAAACGAATCGCAGAACAACTTGAGAGTCGCATCCTATCTCAAGAACGGCGAAGAAGGTATGGTAGAGAAATAGAAACCATTGAACTCAAGCTACAAGAATCATACAAAACCCAGGAGAGGCAAAAAGAGCAAAAGGCCACCAGTGAAATAGAAAGAAATCCGAAATATTTTTTCTCCTATGCAAAATCAAGATTAAAAACCACATCTAGTGTCGGGTCCCTGCCAAAGGGAGATGACAACAAAGAAATGAGCGAGTTACTGAGGAAGCCGTACAACTCTGTTTTCAGCGAGTCATTAAACACACTAAAGACTGATAACCCAAATGAAGTTTTCATGGATATGATACCAACATCAAATCATATATCAGACGTCACCCTATCCCCACTGGATTTTGAAGAAGCCATAAACAGTATGCCTATGCACTCTGCACCAGGCCCGGATTCTTGGAACTCCATATTCATCAAGAAGTGTAAAAAAACACTATCGCAGGCCCTTCACATTCTGTGGAGACAATGCCTAGATACTGGCAATATCCCTGACATACTAAAAACAACAGAGATAGTACCACTCCATAAAGGAGGAAATAAGGCAGAGGCAAAAAATTACAGACCGATAGCACTAACATCGCATATCATAAAAAAAATTTGAGAGAGTGCTAAAAAGTAAGATCACAAAATACATGGAATCACAGCATTTCCATAACCCTGGACAGCATGGTTTCAGAACAGGGCGCTCTTGCTTGTCGCAGTTGCTGGACCACTATGATATGGCATTAGATGCTATGGAAGACAAACAAAACGCTGATGTAATTTACACAGATTTCGCAAAAGCCTTTGATAAATGTGACCATGGTGTTATTGCACATAAAATGCATTCAAAAGGAATTACCGGAATATAGGCAGATGGATCTACAATTTCCTGACTAACAGAACCCAATGTGTAATTGTCAACAAAATAAAATCCAGCCCATCAACCGTGAAGAGCTCAGTCCCCCAGGGTACTGTTCTTGCTCCAGTACGTTTTCTCATCCTCATATCAGACATAGACAAGAACACAACCTATAGCACTGTATCATCCTTTGCAGATGACACTAGGATCTTCATGAGAGTAGGCAACATAGAGGACACGGTAAACCTCCAATCAGATGTAGATCACGTCTTTCTATGGGCTACAGAAAATAATATGGTGTTTAACGAAGATAAGTTCCAGATCATGCGCTAGCTACGGAAAAAATTAAAATATAAAAACGGAAACCACGTACAAAACTCAGGCAAATCATAACATTGAAAGAAAAGGCAATGTAAAGGATCTGGGTGTACTCATGTCGGAAGACCTTATCTTTAAAGAACACAATAAAGTAGCCGTCACAATTGCAAGAAAAATGACAGGTTGGATAACAAAAACTTTTCACACTAGAGATGCAGTACCGATGATGATACTTTTCAAAATGCTTGTGCTCTCTAGAGTGGAGTACTGCTACATAATGACAGCCCCTTTCAAAACTGGAAAAATTACTGACCTGGAGAGCGTGCAGAGATCCTTTACTGCTAGAATCCACTCAGTAAAACATCTAAACTACTGGGACCGACTAAAGAGCCTAAATCTATATTCTCTTGAGCGCAGGCGGGAGAGATACATAATAATCTATACGTGGAAAATAATTGAGGGGCTGGTCCCAAACTTGCACACAGAAATAACATCACATGAGACCAAAAGGCATGGCAGGATGTGCAAAATACCCCCGTTGAAAAGCAGAGGTGCAACAGGTACTCTGAGAGAGAACTCTATCAACATCAGAGGCTCGGGATTGTTCAACACGCTTCCACTACACATAAGGGGCATAACTGACAGATCCCTCACAGTGTTCATGAGAGAACTTGACAAACACCTCCAAAGGATACCTGATCAACCAGGCTGTGACTCATACGTCAGGCTGCAAGCAGCCGCGTCCAACAGCCTGGTTGATCAGTCCAGCAACCAGGAGGCCTGGTCGACGACCGGGCCGCGGGGACGCCAAGCCCCGGAAGCACCTCAAGGTAACCTCAGGGTAAGGTAGTAGCAATGTCGCAGCTACTCCGGACGATGGAAGAGCTAAGGTTATGCCATTTTGGGTCGAAATGCTGCCAGAATCAATCTAATTAGAAAGGTTTTACAGTTCCTCCTGGTGCATCTAAGAAGATTTCTCCAAACCCGTTATCGACAGTTTGAATTATTGGATTGTAAATGCATTTTCTCTCAAGCGTTAGCTTATGCATATTTGATAGCACATACGATAACAGATCACCCGTGTTGTAATTTTGTTCACGATGCAATTCTACATCGAACGAAGCAGCAGCAGATCGATTCGGTGTTAGCATTTCCAATTGATGCAGAACTTTGTTCACGATTTCTAAGCACAAATCTTCAATCATTATCAACGCTTCGTTGTAGATGTCTGCTGTGAAATCCATGTTAATATTTTGATTTTCCTTGCGTATTCGATGGGTAATATCTTCACCCATGTGCGATTTATATTTCTCCCAAAACTGTTGGAGACGAAGGAGAGCAGGTTGTCAGTATGACTGCAAACAATGCACGAATTTGATTTGGATGTGACATGTTGGACGCATCATTAATGCATACATCCCAGTGTCGGTTGTTCTCCAACAAATTCAGAGTTTGACATGCACTACAGAAAGTGGCATGTGTAACGCCGTTGACAAATCTCATTGGCTGGAAAGACGTTGGACCAGGCACATTTACCAACAACATGCGAAGAAAGAAGCATTCATCGTGATTGGGATGGACGGTGTACAGTCTGCCTATTGTATTTGTTTGAATATGCCAGGTTGTCCATTGACTCGTTGTTTGCGTCGTTCAAATGATTTTCTACTGGCATTCCATGTGTAATATATAGGCACTTCAGAATACAGCATTGTTTTTGCAAACGCGTCATTTTGACATGACGTGAAGAAAGCAGCTGTTGTAGCAGGTGGATTCATAGCTATTTGTTGCACATTAACAACTGTGAAATAAACGTGTTGTCCATTTTTTTGTTTTCAAAACAAAAACAAAAATACTAACGAAATATTTAAATTCAAATGCAGATCAATCAACACAGCTCAATTTCACCACAAATTGCAGTGAAAAATAAGTACAGTACAAAAAAAAACCGAAATGAAAAACAATGAAAAAAGAAACAAATAAGCTATACACACGAAATGAACAGAATGGTAAACAACACAGCTCAATTCCAATGCAACGTCACACAAAATAACTATCAAAATGATAATATATCAAAATCTATGAAAATTTAATATATCAATGCAATTGGAAACATTGAAATGGAATCATAACATATATTGTGTATCGTGCGTTGCTCTTACGTGCAACAGATGGCGCTGTTTAAAAAAAACATGTTTTTACCTGTCACAGGTGAGGCATGTATGTAGTAGGTGTATAAAAACACTCACCTATTCGAATGCAATGTTGTGTAAAAATTTCAATGCAATCGGTAAAGAGGTTGTGAAGATTTCCCTCACATGAAAGAAACACGAAAAAAACAGCTTTAAACAAAACAAAAAAACATTTTTTTCCCGTCACCGACGTGACATCTATATAGTATGTACATAAAAACTTGCTCGGATGCGCATGGAACGTTATTTGAAAATTTCTAGGCAATCGGTGAAGAACTTTCGGAGATTAGCGATTTTGAACAATTTAGAATAACAAGCGAATTAGAATAATGCTAGGGATGTATTAATCTTTTAGCATGTAACCTCCAGATTTATGTGTTAAGTCAGCTCTATATTAATTATAACTACAGCCCATTTAATGCTCTCTTAATATTTTATTGAATTAATCTAGATCCATAGGACAGTGATTCCTGGATTATATTTTCATCTTCACTTATTTATTTTTCCTCTTTTTTTGTATAAAAAGTGGTGGTCCTTCGAAGCTATTGTTGTATCCAATTAACATGATTATTATTAATTTTTAGGGCTAGGCTTTTCCCACACCTAACTGTACTCACCTAGTTGTGATTGCAGAGATTGAGCTTTGGCTCTTTGGCCTTGCCTCTCAACTGTCAATCTATTAGTGTATAGATTCCTGAGCTTCTCGAGCTCTTCATATCTACATTTGAAACTATGTATGGAGTCTGCCTCCACCACATCACTTCCTAGTGCATACAATTTGTCTACTACTCTAACACTAAACAAATTCTTTCTAACGTCTCTAAGGCTCATTTGGGCACTCAGTTTCCACCTGTATCCCCTAGTGCGTGTGCCCATGGTGTTAAATAGTCTGTCTTTTTCTACCCTATCAATTCCCCTGTGAATCTTGTATGTGGTGATCATGTCCCCCCCCCCCAACTCTTCTGTCTCCCAGTGACATGAGGTTTAATTCCTGTCGTCTCTCCTTGCAGCTCATACCCCTCAGTTCCTCGATTACTCCTTGTATTGCTATTGTACTTTTCATGTGTAGTTCCTTGTCATCATCCGTCTTATTACTCTGCTACATTGTCTCATGATTAATTATGACCCTGCTTTCTCTTCCCTGTTTCTAATTGCCATTTTGTTCCCTTTATTTTCCCATATTTGAGAGATGCTTGGTAATTTTTCCAATTGTTCCTCGAGCTGTTGCAGTCTCGCCTCGCCATCCCTCCCCAGCTTGCTCGCTACCCCAATGGTTAATCCTTCCTCTGCTCCGTTGGCTGGGCTCATTTCTCCCCCAACCCCTACTGTGGTTGATTCTAAGTTAGTTATCCTTATATTCTATATTTCAACTGCTGTTCCCACTCTTATTCCCTCTTCCTAATTTCCTCTTTTTAATATCCCTCTATCCACTGCTTATGTTTAGTCACAGATTTACCGTCCCTGAACCTATGCCAGTGGTTTGTCACGAAGTCCCTTCTTTCCAGATGAGTTACTAGGATTTTTCTCACAATCTTCTCCATCACCTTGCATGGTATACAAGTTAAGGATACTGGCCTGTAGTTCAGTGCCTCTTGTCTGTCACCCTTTTTGTATATTGGGACTACATTGGCCGTCATCCATATTTCTGGTAGGTTTCCCATCTCCAGTAACCTACTATACACTATGGTAAGTGGCAAGCACGAGTGGAGAGATAGTGTGTGTGTGTGAGAAGTGTGTTGAATGTTTGTGTGTGTGAGAGTGTGTTTATTGTTTGTGATTGCTTGTGAGGGTGTGTTGATTGTTTGTGTGTGCTAACATATTTGTTCCTGCAATATCGAGCTCTAGTTCATAGTCCCGCTTTTCGTGCCTCCAGCTCTCTAATGCAATGACTCCTGACATTTACCTATCATACCTGTCTTTAAAGTTGTGAATTGAGTTTGCCTCTACAATCTCCTCCTTTAGGTCTGCTCCAATTTACTCACTATCCTTTCGGTAAAATAAAAATTAAAGCATTTCTGTGACATTTCCGAGACTCAAGTTTCCATCCGTGCTCACTTGTTCCATTGTTAACATTTACTCTTTTCCCCCTTATCAATCCCACTAGGTATTTTAATCGTCTGTGTCATGTTCTGCTTTTCTCTCCTTGTTTCTAGTATCGTCAGGTTTAGTTTTTTCAGTCTCTCTTCAGGCCTCATCCCTCGCAACTGGGACGAGTTTCATTGCGAGCTTATGCATCATTTCGAGCGTCCTTATGTCTTTATGAAGCCTCCACGATAGGCTGGCCTACTCTAAAACTGGACTCACGTGGGCAGTATATAGTCATCTCAAACCCTCCTAATTCAAGTTTCAGAAGGATGTTTTGACTTTTGATAGTATACAGTATGAAGATGAGCTTAATCCATTTACATGAGCCTCTAGAGTTGCTTGGTGTTATGTTCACTCCCAGATCTTTTTTCCAGTCATTATAAGGAAGTAGTTTCCCCATCATTGTGTATTAGTCTTTCTGTTCCTTGGCTCCTGATCCCATTTCCCCTCACCTTGCACTTGCTGGTGTTGAACTCTAGCAGTCATTTCTTGGGTCAGGCCTGCAGCTTGCTTAAGTCATCTTGAAGAATCTTACAATCCTTATTTGTGTTAACCCTTCTCATTAGTTTTACATCGTCTGCAAATATCAACATACGTTGATGTTGCAGACCATGCAGTCAGCTCCTGCAGTCAAGCCTTTTGCATAAATGAGGAATAGTATGGGTCCCAGCCCCGATCCTTGAGGCACTCTGCATGTTACTACACACCAGTCGGACTCGTCACTCTCTATTTCCTGTCTGTTAGGTAATTCCTTACCCATGTTAGTGCGTTTCCATTTGCTCTGCTTGTCTGTCGAGTTTGTATATTAACCTCCTATGTGGTACTGGCTCAAGGGTTTTTTGCCAGTCTTGAAATGTGCAGTCTGCCCAGTCTTCTCTCTCTCTCTTTGCATTATTTTTCATTACGTTATCAAAAAATCCATTAGGAGGTTCGTCAGGCATGATTTACCTTCTCTAAAGTCGTGCTGATGTTTGCTTATAAAGCAAATTCTTTCTAGGTTTGCAACTAGTTCTTGCCTTATAATTCTTTCAAGCACTTTGCAACAGATGCGTTTGAGTGACACTGGTCTATAGTTAAGTGCCACTTCTCTATCTCCTTTCTTGTAGAGTGGCACCACATTGCCTTCCTCCAGCATCAAGGCAATTTTCCCCTTTGTAAATAACTTATTAAAGATTAGTGCTAGAGGTATGCTGAGGGCCTATGCTGCTTCTTTTAACATCCATGGTATTAATTTATCTGGCCAAATACATACAATAACACCTAATGTTGCTGGTTGTATCTTTACTCCCTTCGGTGTTTCCTCAATATTTAATAATCTCTTGTCAGAGGCTACCTTCTCATCTAGCTCTGGGAGCTTTTCAGGCTCATTAGTGAACTCATTAGAAGCTGGCATTGAGCGCCTCGCAAATTTCTTCATCATTTACTGTATACTCGCCTCCCGTTTCTTGTAACCTGGTCACTTTGTCATTCACTGTCATTTTCCTTCTAAGAGGGAGTTTCGGTTGTTTCTTGGCTTTGAAAGCAATTTCATTCTTATTGTTTCTTTCTGCCAATCTTCTAATTTACCTTATTCATTCTTAACCCTGTTGCATCTTTTCAGGATTTCCTTTGTCCATTGCTCTGTGTAATTCCACACCTCCCTGTTTTTGCTTCCCAGAACTGTTCATTGAACCACAGGATATTATATGCTCTCCAGACAAAATAAAAGACCAATTGAAACCTGAGTTTTAACTTTATCCATCGTTTCCTGAACTGTCTTCCTTCTAGTTCCTCCTCCCATTGGACACTTTTCAGGTACTCACTTAATTTCATGTAGTCTACTTATTATAGTCTATTCTCCGTTCCCTGACTCCTTGACCTATGGGCATTGTTTTAAGTCCAGTTATATAATCAAATACCAGGACACAATGGTCACCTGCTCCTGCTGGTATTCGTACTCCAAGTTCTCGTTAACCTTCCTCATTCATGATAAAGAACAGGTCCAGTAGGCTTCTTGCATCCCTAGGACATTATGAGACAAATTGCAAATTGATTTTGGCAGTAATTGTGCAGTGCCTTCCCCCCTCACCCCCACCCCCGTCAACACCGAGGAACAAAAAATGCAAAAATTGTGTGACATGTTGGTTCCTGGGTATATGTTGTCATTGAGTCATGGTTTTGGGGATTGAGTGACATTGTAGGAACGTTTGTTGCATGTTGTAATGTTTCTTGCAACATGTTGTTGAGTTCCATTGGTCTTTGGATGGGTGATGTTGGCGCAATTGAGCTCAAATGTTTAAAAAGTTAGTGAGGCTGGGAATAGTTTAGGATGTGGTCACCATAGTCTTTTTTTCTGTAATTCCCTTCAAAATACTAGGGATTCCAATTTCGTCGAGGCCAATTCCGTGGCTGGATTCGAAATCCCAAGGGATTCTGAATTGTCACGAGGATATCACGTGACTGGATGGGGATCATCTAGCTGTGGTTACCCCAGTTGTGCCTGGTATTACACCTATAACTAATGCATATATATGTAGAATGTACCTATCTTACGGAATGTGTGTTACTGTTAGGTTCCTTCCTATAGCAAGCAATCAATAGAGCAGTGTTTGTATTAGTTATTCAAATGTTAGAGCTGTAAAAAAATATTAATGACTATGCAAAAGCATCTGTGTTTTTATGCAATAAATTCACTATCAAAACTTCCTGCAAATGTAATCGAAATGAGCCACCCTAGTATACTTCCCAAAAATAAAAGAAGTCCCATACTTTATTCCCCAAGGATAATGAACCCACAATAAAATATATAATTTAAAATTAGTACAAGAATCGTCTTTATATTATGTGAGGGGGGGGGGTCGTGTAGTTATAGAATTCAGATTTCATTTTTTGCTGAAAATTTTTTGTTAAAATAGTTGGGTGTATGAGCCATCCATCAATCATTCAACAATATAATTTCTGCCATATTGAAATCGGCCCCCAAGCTAAAATATTTAATTGTGAAAAAAAATTCTTCGCTAGGATCTGGGCAATTGTATGACAAATAGCATTGGCCTGTGTGGGGTAATGGTCTGTTTGTCGGAGAGAGCAAACTGCAATTAAAGGAGTTGGTATTTAAATGATGTAGATAAATATAATTTAATGATTTAATTTTTTGTTCAATTTTTTTTTATTTTCTTCAATTCTTTTTAATTTTTCTTCTTCTAATTTTTTTAATGATTTTCTTCAATTCGAAAAGCAATGCAGTATTTTATGATTATATGTGAAATATATAATAATTTTTGAGGCATAAATTATTTTTTGGTTGAAGAATATCACAAATCAATGTTAATCTTTGATTTAAATGTCAAAACATAGTGGATGTTAAACCCTTTTTAGACTTGAAAAGTGGTTCACATCGAAGCCTAGCAATTTTTTGTGGTGTAAAGCCAAAGACCTGTTAGACTTTGCACTTGTAAACCTATATAATATTAGTGTTTGTTCTTAACACTATAATATTGTCGTGGTACAAAAGTTTGTTAATACATTGGAATATGTGTATATTCCCTCAATCTTCAATCTGAAACATAGTAAGGCATTTTCTATGTTACTGTGAAAGAGGCCCAATAAATTTATAAATACTTTGGTGACATGGCTTTAATATGCAATGTTCATTTTCTTCCAGCCTTTAAATGGAACTTCAAAAAATTGAATTTGAAGAAATAGTTAAGAATAGTTACCTTTGATTGTAATGGGTGTACAAATGTTAAGCAAAAAGAAGTGTCAGAATGCTGGGAGTCTGTGTCCATGGCGATATCGCTTCTCAGTGAATTATTACACCGCAGCAAAGCTAAGAGTCTGAGAACATTGAGGGAAAAATGACTTGAAAATGGCTATGCCAATGCAATGCATTCTTGAAGGACTTCATGCTTTTGTAATATTAGAACATAAGGATCTTATTATAATTTAACATGCATTGTTCATCTCTTCCCCACCTTTTGTAGTGAGAGGATTAATTCGTTAGATCCCTTGCCTCTTACTGATATAATCGGCGATGCTACGTATATTTCCGAGACTGTCTCCAATGCTTTTTTGCATCCTCATTCTCATTATTAATACCTTTAATAGTTGTGTACTGGATGAAGTTGTGAGCCCCTAGAGGGAACCGAAAATTGGTGAGCGAAGAAATAACCTAAGCTACTCTAACCTTTAGAGATGTATTTCATTGCCTCAATTAACTTGAGCTTGAACTTGAATAAAAATTCATTGGAAAGTTGGGGCTGACATCAGAATCCACTCCAATCCTGCATTCGCCTAATCCCCCCATCTTCGTGGATGAAGTCTAGATCACATAAAAAAATTATTTTCTATTTAATGAACACATCCACAAGGGACTTGATGAGGGTTAACTCATCATGTAGGTCGGGGCATAAGTAGGGTAAATTGAGTCTACAATCGTGTGCAACACCTGCGCAGGTGAGCCAATTAGGGCCATGCATAGGTGTTGCACACGTCCTTAGTCTCAAGGGGTTCTGGGGGGACCTCGGGAATGCGGATGCGGTGTCGCACGTGGCATTTGTGGGTCGCGGAGAGTGGCTCAGCACTGGGTCGTTGTCTGGTGGAGGGTTTGTGAGTGGTTGTGGTAAAAGTGTAAGTATAGGAACAGGTGAGCATGAGTAGTAGTTGTAATATGAATGTGTGTATTACTATGTAACACAGAGTTAAGCACGTGGAGATATATAGTTAAATAAAACTATGAAGAAAATAGAAGGATACGTTGAGTGCTGAGAGGGGGGGCCCCTCCCATGGAGGGACGAGCCTAGCAGATCGAGTTTTTTAGGGGAATGGTTAGGCAAGGGCATGTGAAGCAGGATATGCGGGGAGGGGAGGGTGGTGTCAGCCTCCGATGTCTTCATAAGTGGGTGTAATAACCACCATTAGTTTCATGTCAAACAGGACTGAGTGTTCACAGTAGGAGGTCCTGCCGGCAAGTGAGTTGATAGGCAATGTCCCATAATATTTTTTACAAAGAAGGCCCCCCTCACCCCACCCTCCCCTCCCCTCCCCTAGCCTACAGCCTAGAGAGTAAGGAGTTGGTGCATAGCGACCACATGGCGCTGTTAAACCTCATAAGCATGAGGTACACCAACACCACATGGCAGTGCGGAGCGAGCGTTTGGGTGGGCTAGCCCCTTTTGTTTGGTGAGCTGTGACTGACTGACTGAGGTAGATGAGGTGTGAGCGAGGGAGTATAATATTTTTGTAAACAAGGGGTGGGACTCTTCACTCCCCATCCATTACATCCTGCTCCTTCAGCCTTCACACAACTACCACATGGCTTACCGTATCACACGTCTCATAACGGACGAGGGTAGACCGCATAGTACATAGATGGAGCGCGAGCAAGCATTCGGGCTAGTCACCTCTTTGATTTCTGTCGTATGACTGAGGTAAATAACCACAATACCCTCCACCATAGCCTCCTACTCGAGAGACAGGTGGGGCCGCTCCTGCATGCGCCCTTCTCCCTACACTTAGCACACTCTGTTCACTTGTCACCACACTGGTTTTGTCACATACATGCGTGTCTCTGTTCTCAAAACAAATAGTAGTTAAGGGTGGGAACCCATTTTTATATTAATTTTATTCTTTATTAAACACTAAGACATTTACAATGACAAAAAGAATAATAATAATATTTAAAAGTGTGCAAACATCGTTCTTTCCCCAAATAACTTTTAAGAGTAACGAGCCTCGTCGTATACCAGTCTTCAATTTTCTTATAACAAATCAAATCAATGCTAGTGTATGTTTTCACCTCGTAACGTAACGGAACCAACATGCAAACAGCGTTCCGCAACCTCGAAGGGTTCCGCAACCCTCCGCGACCCACAAACACCCCGCGCGACAACGCATGCGCGCCCCCGGCGTCCCCCAAGAACCCCCCGGGACTACGGACATGTGCAATACCTATGCAGGGCACTAATTGGTTCACTTGCACAGGTGTTGCGCACGGTCGAAGTCTAAATTTACCCTACTGGCATTGAGGTAGAACATCTGGTTGACAGGACCCAAGTGCATCGGATAGCTGTGTGAAACCCTGGTTAAGCTTCGGAGAAGCTTCAGGATCCTCGTGAGGGCAGTAGCACTCCAGGTTGCAATTCTTTTGACCACGTCGTGGTACTGTTTACTAAGGCGCATCTGGGAACATCCCATGCATAGGTTTGAACCCTCATCAAGGCCCTTGTGGATTTGTTCATTTGATATATAACATTATTTTGATTTTTGTGTGTATTTTTATTTAAAATAATAATTAAAATATAAAGAGATTTATTTTGTCATTATATTCATTATGTAAAGCACGTCTAATATAATGATGAATAATCATATATTTTTAAGGGTTTATAGTAAATAATATATGCAAATACTTTAGTGCATTTAATGAAAAATACATTTTTAATGAAACACTCAGGTGGCTGTCATAATAAAAGTACTACAAATCTCTTTTAATACAGTTACAGCCACCATTTCTGTGCTAGATAAGTCCTCTACGGGCTCACCATAGCTCATGCAACTTGTAACTCCTTGTTCCAAGTACCTGAATCTAAAACAACAACAACATTTTGTAATAATATAGACAAGGTGTCATTAGCCACAATACATGTTATTCTATAAAACCTTTATACATTCCAGTTAAGAGATTTATGCTCAAATAAAAATTTTGAGTATTACTCAGAGATTTCTTTCTCTCCTATCCCATCCCTAATTTCTGTGTCCACCTTTTCTTGTCTCTTTCTGTACCCCCTCATTTTCACTGTACTGCAGAGTCACCATCATGCAGGACTGCGTTCAATTCCCGACGTCCAAGCTGTTGGACATAGTAAATTTATTCCTCACATCTCCCTCCCTATATTTCTGTAATATCGTAACTTGCTAGAGCCATATTTTTCCTGCTAGACATATTCGGGTAGGCTTATCGTCTTTAAAGTAATTTTAAACAAAAACTGCACAGTCTGCATAATAATATTTTTTTTACCACCTCTCTTCTTCTTTGAGCAAGTTCATTCATGCACTTTCAAACTATTGACGGAAGTGTGCATAACTGATTCATGTATTTTTACCCCATCAAATCAACAGGGGTTTTTAAAACATGTATTTCTTTGCTATGAAATAAGCGAGCACTCGCTGGCCAGGCCTTGGACTGAGAGGATGTGCGCGCCTCCTCTCCCTCTTTGGGTTAAGTCCCTTGTCCCCAGCCTTGTGCTGTGATCGCTGGGGCGGTATCGTGACAATACTACTGTGCTGCTGAGTGTTCCAACACTGTTGCATAAGTCACTAGTATCAAGGAACCCTAGAGTGAACTAGTGAGTGGCGCTTGAGGCTTGGAGGCAGGCTAGCCTGCCCCCTCCGCTTCCTTAGGGGAAGCCTACCAAGCATTAGTGTTTGATGCATTGCTGGTGCTAATAACACAGCATCACCTGTACAGTGTACCTGGGACTCACTGTAAGACTCTAGCAAGAACCACAGGACATCTACAGCTTCAGGCAACAAACAGCAAGGCGAGTTGTGGGGGTCGTAATCTGACCCCCACGGACCTCTGACCCTTGCGGTTAGAGCGCTGACCCAACGGTCCCCCCTATCCCTTTCCTGGCGGGAGGTTGACAGCCGCCAAGACTTCAATCATGCCAGCTTTGTACAGAGCACCTGTACATTCCTAGTTATAAGACTTATCTTCCCCACTTTCTCTTATTCTTCTCATTTCGCCATTTCAACAGGTCAAGTGGAACGGTCCAGTGGTCCATGTGGTTACCTGTAAAATCTGGGGGGCCACTTGACTTGGGCATCTGTTCACCCTTGTAGCAGGGTTAGGCTGTCTTAGGGGACATTCTGTCCACACATAGGAGAATAAGTCACTGAGGGCTAACCTCCGTGAGTCCCAACCAACCAAGAGGAATATCCAAGTGTTTATCCAAGTGGTCTGAGCACTCTCGGACCCACAGAGTGCTCTACCCCTCAGAACGAGTTTATGACTGTTGGCGCTGATGACTGGTAAGGTATGCTGCTTGCCCTGCCATTTGTCATGTTATTCATCATCACATGGTTATAAATGGTATTAACCAGGTATCGGACGATATTATTTCAAATTAATGTCGCCTAAAGAAGCAGTAATGGAGGAGGTAGCTGCCGGGCCATCAGGGCTCCCCCCCACCATGACCAGTGACGCTGTCACCCCACCATCCAGTGATGGGTTTATGACCGTGTTAAGTAAAAATCAGAGAAGGAAACTAAAGCGTGGTGAACAACAGGGTGGACGACGTCCGCTAGCACCAAAGACAAAGTACACGCGCCTGGCCTTCCCTAAAGGCACGAGTGTAGCTGACAAGATTGTTTGGAGCAGGGAACTGAGCAAGGCGTACGAACCTGGCTCTGTAGACCTCCTACATCCACATGTCAACTCCCCATATGTGTACGTTTCAAGACAGAATAAGCATGTTGTGGGTGCTCTTCAGCAAGGAACAAAAGGTAGTATAAAGTTCTCTCTTCAAGATAATCCATTACGAAACAAGAAGATGGATGAAGGCGATGAGTCACAATAACGTGGCTGAAGTATGTTGACCAGACCACACACTAGAAGTTGAAGGGACGACGACGTTTCGGTCCGTCCTGGACCATTCTCAAGTCGATTGACTTGAGAATGGTCCAGGACGGACCGAAACGTCGTCGTCCCTTCAACTTCTAGTGTGTGGTCTGGTCAACAAGATGGATGAATACCTGGTCTACAGATACCATCACGAGTATCCACTAGAGTGGGTCTATGAATTAGACGGGGTTCACAAAGCAAGAAGATTGACCAAAAATGGTAAACCCACCAATCAAATAGTCATAGTCTGGAAGAAGTCTGATCCGCCACCTAAAAAGTATTGGTTTGGTGGGGTGTATGCGCCCCCAGCACGTTCAGGGTGTGGGAGCCTAGCCCTGTGGAGTGTTACGAGTGCTGTGGCAGTGGCCACATAGCTAAGCACTGCTGGTGCTCCACACCCAAGTGTGCTCTCTGTTCCGGTGATCACCCACTGAAGAACTGTCCGTATAAGAAGACCAGAGACCAAAGAAAACTGGAACAGGAGCAACAGAACACTGTAACAGAAGCAGGGCAACAACCTGAAACCGTGACTCCAACTAAACCGCAGTTGAAGTGTTTCAGATGTGGTATGGAAGGAGTAACCAACTGGCACTTAGACTGTACCAAACGGCCAGCCTCCCTTGGCACAAGGAGGCAAGTGCCCGATACTCAACAAGTGCCTACTGATGCCGGCTCTAGCACTGTTGACCCACCCCATAACGGTGACAGTACCAGCAACGCCCCTGACAACACACAACAGCCTGAGATAACAGTTAAAGGACAGTTGGCAACCTTGCAAGCACAGGTAGCAGAACTGGCTGAAATTATACAGACGCTACGTCAGGCTCCTTCACAAGAAATACAGCAGCCTCCATGCTGCTGTGTCACAGCCGTGGCCAGCGCTGGTAAAGGTTCCTGTGGTGGTGGTGGTGACGGCGGCGGCAGCAGAGAGGAGAGCGACAACGGAGGCGGTGGCAGCGACGTCGTCAGTCAATTCAGGGATGACAGCAGTGATAGTGACACAGAAACATTAACTGGATAAGGAAGTCGATCTGCATCAGCATATTTTAAAATGATTCATGACCTTAACGAACTCGCTCAAGCGAAGTACGAGAATGAAAAAGATAATACTCTGAGTGACAGTAATTATGCCCTACGACTTACAGAGAGCATTCACTCGCGGACCATCCCGAGTTGCTCAGTGATCAAGAATCTGATGATGTCACCAGATGTTCCTGACACCAAACGCCAGATTGGTGCGGCTCTTTACGTCGTAGAGTCACTTATTGACATATTGTGTAAGAGGGACGAGGACAACAATGGGACCACCAGTCCAACAAACACCAAGACGATGGCTGCTGTTGACACAAGAACCATTAGGTTTCTCAGTTGGAACATTCGTAGCATCAACAAAAGACTGAATGATCTAATTACACATGTTACCAGTAACAACATAGATATAATTGCTATACAGGAGCCCTACACGTCCAACATGATAAACAAAACCCCACCAAAGATCAGAGGGTATGCATCCTATAATAACAGTAACGCCACAGGCCTATTAACATACATCAGAAGTGATTTACCGCACATTCTTGTGAGCACGTCACACAATGTACACACACAGTACCATCACTTTCATGTACAAACTACAGCAGGCCACTTCTCATTCCTCAACGTATATGCCAGAAGCCAGAAACTCAATGTAGCATTGTTCCCGGATCTAGACAATCATGGGACAATATACATGGGAGATTTTAATGCTAGACATATTACGCTGGGAGACAGTACTAACAGCGATAATGGATGCAAATTTATAAAATATGTTTATGACAACAGATTAACCGTGTATACTATGGATACCCAAACTCATTTATTGGGAGGCAGACTTGATTATATAATGGGTAGAAACCTTGTGCAAGATAGGATGGAATGTTCGTTGGTAAATCACTTGGTTAGTGATCACTATGCAGTTTCTGCTTCCTATGAAGTACAGTGTGATGTACCTAATAGACATCAGAGACGGAAAATGAATATTCCATATGGCTTGCATGACCCCTTTATTAATTGTATTTCAAAATGGTATCATGATTACACAATAACGAATGTACAAGCCTTCTCCAGAGATCTCGTTGATACGATTACTACCTACTACGACACTTTTTTTTTTATTTTTATTTTTACATGCAAGCATGCATATAATGTACAATAAAAACAGAACAAATATAACATAGAACAAAAGTACAAAGCACACACATGTACAATGACAAAGGAACAAATCAAAAGAAGACCAGCCAGAAGGGCTCACCACAAAACAAAAATGCATATACAAACATAACACAAATATAAACACAGCGTAAGACAAACATAAGGGAAAACCCCAGGACAAAATGCACACAAAACAAGTCTGCTAACACCTCAAACACATACAGAGAGGCGAGAAACATACAAGAATAAGGACAATAACAATAAAGAAAACAGATCCGCCATAACAAGCGGAAGGCAAAACAAAGTGGCAAAACATAACAAAGAGCACACGCCAACAGCCTGAAGGGCACACAATATGACAAACAAGCGCACACGACATCCACAACCGAACACACAAACGCAAAGGAACCGCACACCCCCCCACGAGCCATACAAGAAAACCCACAATACAAACCAGAGCACGCAGGAACCGGGAAACAATACCCACCCCACCCACTCACATACACACCCCACAACCAGGCAACAAAAAATACATAGAAATCACTTGCGAGGAACAACGTGAGAAATGTACTTCTCCAGGAAAAGATCACGAGGATACTTCGCCTTGTAAGCTTCCCAGACTAAATCTTCAAGGTCGGTAGGGTTTTTGATCCCCCGCTCTCGAGCGGGTATCATAAACTCGGGAACATCTATATCTGGCGGCATCGGCCAACGCCTAAGGTCACTGACGCAAGTTGCATAACGAGGCTGGGGAGCGCCAACCACGCCCTTCGAGGAAGCAGATGACACCGGAGAAGTGGACGAGGGTCGCCGAGCCTGCCACGCCTTCGCCATCGGAGCAGGTGCCGGACGCTGAGACGATAGCACTTCCACGGATACCGCAGGAGACACGGAAGGGACTGCAGGAAACGGAAGAGGCGGCAAGACCGCTGCCGAGGAAACGGGTAACGAGGAAGGGGCAGAACATCCAGAGCGAGCATCCTTTCTCAACATCACCACCAGGCCACCCCGCTCACCACCAACTACAGCAGGGGGAACCACCACCCACGAAGAACCGGAGCCATCCGACGCAGGCAACGCACCTGAAGCAGGACCCTTGGACACCGGACCAGAAGTTGAGGCCGAAACGCCGGCACTGGCACCCTCAGGCAAGTGTACCTCCGCCACCACCGTAGTGTGCACCACATCCGGAGCCACTCCACCGTCAACGGAAGGACGACACTCGTCGAATTCGCCAACTTCAGCCCACGCAGAAGAACGCCGGGAACGCTTAGGCTCGGGCCGCACATCATCAGACCCGGAGGCAGACTTAGCGACCCGCGCAGCACCAACTGAACGAACCGACGCACGCCGCAGCACGGCAGCCTCCTCAACCACACGGGGCACCACCACAGCTCCCAGCACAGTCGGAACAGACGGCGAGGGCGCAGGGACCGGGACAGACACAGCAGAGGAAGAACTGGAAGACAAGGGGTCCGAGCAAACGGCAGGCGAAAGAGGCTCAGGGACACCAGCCGGAGCACTAGGCGAGGACCCAACCTCCGGAGGAGATGCGGCAACAACAGGGGGCGCAACAGGCGGAGCAACAGCTGCTACAGAGGGCACCTCCTCAGCCGAAGAGACGTCCATACCCACCGAATCATCCCCCACAGGAAGGGGCGGAAAATCCTCCTCACTGAAGAGAGATTCACTGGCGCAACAGGAGGCGCAGAACAGTCAGCAGCCTGATGGCCCAAAAGACCACAACGATAACACGTCCGCGGCTGACGGGCGTAAAACACCCGAACGTTGTACCCCATAAGGCGCACAGAGGACGGAATATCCGCCCGGAGTCTCATGCCCAGGGTGCGAATGTTAGACCTCACACCCTTAAGAGGACTAGAAGACACCACGTTCACTCTCACACTAACAACTGCGCCAAACCGGCCGAAATACCGCCGTGGCAGAGCCTCTGGAAACTCCAAGGGAGCCCCATGCACACTGATGTAAGTAAGTGCACCACTTCTATCCGAGAGGGTGACAGTACCCGCACCATCCGGCAGGGGCAGTGTCCGCCCCTCGTATCGCCAGAGAAAATCGCGATACGCTACCTCCTCTGCAAACTTCACAATTGCCCTACGGGCCGTTATCAACTCGACCCCATATATCGCAAACACAGGGACAGAGAGTATTTCACAAGCCAGGGCAATCTCCGGGTAACCAGCCCGCACAGAGAACTCTAGTCCCACAGACTGAGCCCGGACGACAGGGGGTAGAGGGACCCCCATCGTAACGCCACGTCAGCACAGGCGAGCAGAGACACACCCGCCCCCAACCAGCCGAAACGGGCAAACAACACCAACTGCTGGAGCGCCGATTCAACACGTCTGCCCCGTACCGAAGCGAGGGCCAGACTCCCACTACGACACATGGGTGTGTTGGGGAACAGGTCGTAAGCCTAGCAGATGTGGGCAACACCTACCACCACCCAAGTGGGTCCTTGACCCCGTATTTGTTAAAGAACATGAACGAGTAAAGTAACTTGGAGATACGTACAAACGAACCAAAGCACAAGGTGACTTGCCTGCATTTCTAGTTGCAAATAGAGAGGTGAGAGACATGAGCAACGTTATACGTAATAAACATTGGGAAGAGTTCCTACAAAGTATAAATGAGCAAACAACACTTGTTGAAGTTTGGGAAAAGATACGAAAAATCTCTAGAAGCAGCCCAACCAAACCACTGCACCACAGCCCACTAGAACAAGCAAACATCCTCCTTGATCAATGGGCACTAACATCGAGCTACGACTCACTCCCAATTAACATACAGCACAAACATAATGACACATGCCCCAACAGACAACGAACCATCAATCTTGCCTGTACAGCTATCGACGTGTCGGACCTTAATGATGTAACTGAATGGGAATTAAATCATGCACTAAAGATGGGAAAATCAACTGCTCCTGGAGAGGATGGTATTACTTACAGTCTACTGAGATTAGTCTCACACGTACCAGGTAATCCACTATTAGTGTTGTACAGAATGAGTTTACGTGAAGGAGTATTACCTGATGCTTGGACAAAGAGTGTCATTGTTTCCATCCCCAAACCACACACAGATAATTATAGACCCATATCTCTAACATCGTGTGTTTGCAAAGTGCTTGAACGTATTGTTCTTAACCGACTCATGTTTCGTATACAGGGGCACCTGTCACCCCAACTGTTTGGATTTATGCCTGGGCTCAGTACACAACACTGTTTTGCTGAGTACTTCGCACATATTGAAGCTTCCCCTCAAACAGTCTTCATCGACCTAGCAGCAGCTTTTGATACAGCAAACAGAGAAATCATACTGGAACAGCTTGCCGAGCTGGGAATACAAGGAAAATTACTGAAATGGATAGAGGGCTATATGTCTAATCGAACAGCATATGTTTTGTTTAATGGTGTTAAAATCACAGAGAGCAAACACTTTGAGCTGGGAACTCCACAAGGAGGGGTCCTCAGTCCCTAGTTGTTCAACGTTCTGATGCATAAACTTATTAAAGATCTTCCAACTAATAATGAAGACACTGTCATTTGTTATGCTGATGATGTATGTTTACAGGCTGCCACCGAGCCTAGAATGCAAGTTCTGCTCGACGCTTTTGCTACTAGAGCTGAGGAATGTGGCCTCCTTATATCTGTACAGAAAACTCGTGCCCTCATTCCATGTGATATTCCACCACCCAATTATCATATAGATGGGAGAGCACTTGAGAACTGCGAGACTTACAGATACCTTGGTGTCCCCATTAACGACCCTGGGTACCTTTCTTCTCTCAAGAGGAGACTTTGGGAGAGATTAAAGCTCTTGCGGGTCCTTGTTGGTGTCAATCATGGACTTAACGTGAGACTTGCTAGAATGTTTTATGTATCATTTATACGCTCTGTGATTGACTACAATGCTCTACATCTCACACTGTATACTGACAAAGTGCTGAAATCTCTTGAAACCTTGCAAAATGAAGCAATGCGTCTCATCCTTGGGGCTCCAAAGTCCACGAGAATAGTTAATATGAGAGCAGAGTTAAAATTACCTACCATAAGTGAGAGAATTTTGTCTATTAGCACAGTTTTCGGCGTGAAGGCATTGAGTAGATTTAGACAACACATGAAGTTTCAAGCTAAACTTTCTAATATGCTGCACTCACCTGAGGTCTATAGAAGAAGAACGAAATCTGATTATGTATATTGGTTCTACAAGGTAGCCAACTCCCTCAAAATATTAAATATGTACCCAACTCAACTAATGATTAATCAGCCAATTACTCCATGGGATATCTATCAGTTGATTTTGTAAATGCTCCCAAGAAAGATAGTGTGCACACTATATTATTAAAACAGTTAACACTGAAAAGCATCACTGAAAGTACTCAGAGTATGGGTAACGATGTTTATCAGTGCTATACCGACGGCTCTGTAGAAGAAGGTGGACGATGTACCGGATGTGCATGTAACATATTTGAACAATCTTCTCTCGTACATACAGCAATGAAGCGCGTCAATGACTGGGCAAGTACAACTCAAACCGAACTTGCAGGCATATACCTTGGCACTGAATTTTTAAAAGACAAAGGCAGTGGACTTATATACTGTGATTCGCAGAGTGCACTCCTGGCATTGAACGCACATAGTAGTGACACCCAGAAAATAGTCAGTGATATTCGAATGAATGTTTTAGCTGCTAAAGAAAACAGATTTGAGATTAAATTCCTATGGATACCATCGTATGTTGGCATCTCAAGGCATGACACTGTTGATATGCTTGCAAAGACAGCCTGCAGAAAACCAGTGGTAGAAATTGATATGGGTGTTTCATTAGCAGTGACAAAGAGAATACTTAAACAAATATCTAATGAAAATCTCACCGACCTAACAAATTCACAAAGACCTGGAAGTTGTAGCATTAAATATTATGATAGATATCGTGAGGAGACATTCACATATGGGACTAATAGAACAAGAACCCGGCAATGTGATGTTATAGTGGCCAGAATACGCCTGGGATATAGACGTATCTGGCAGCTTTCTCAAAACCCAAATGTCGAGTACACAACGTGTCAACTTTGTGAAAGAGAAAACATGCACTCTCTTGAACAATATATTGTAGAATGTCCCATACTGACTGACTTTCGCCCTCCTGGGCTAAGGTATATTGAACTCTGTAATTACTATATGAGCACTGGAACACTTTATTATATATTTGACTTGTATCCAAGATTGACCGTGTAATATATCAATTATACAATGTATATATATGATGTAACTATATAACCTGAGCTTATTTTTTCCCTTGAACAATATTTTTTGGCAATCCCAATGTGTTAATACATGTTTTTAAAACCCCATAATGAGTTGATGGGATAAAAATACATGCATCAGTCATGCGCACTTTTTTCAATTGTTTGAAAATGCATGAATGAACTTGCTCAATGAAGAAGAGAGGTGTTAAAAAAAATATTATTATGCAGACTATGCAGTTTTTGTTTAGATTAGTTTAAAGACGATAAGCCTACCTGCTTATCATCAGAAAAAAATTAAAAGAGCTCTAGCAAGATACGATATTACAGAAATATAAGGAGGAAGGAGATGTGAAGGAGAAATTTACTATGTCCAACAGCTTGGACGTCGGGAACTGAATGCAGATCTGCATGATGGTCGCTTTGCAGTCCAGTGTAAATGAGAGGGGTACAGAAAGAAAAAGGAGAAGGGGGAGATAGAGAAATAAGGGATGGGATAATAGAAAAAGAAATCTGGGAAAATTAATAACTGTTTTTTACACCCCTAAAATTTGACTAATACAAATACCTTTTTACTGATTACTTGCTATAAGCAAGAACCTAATAGTAACACACATTCCATAAGTCAGGTACACCCTACATATTTATGCACTTGTTATAATAGGGGGATAAATAATTAGAAGGGATACAGAGAACATATACAGCATACATAGACACGATAACGCACTTAAATTATTGGGATCGTCTCGAAGCTCTCCAAATGTACTCACTAGAAAGGAGACGAGAGAGATATCAAATAATATACACGGGGAAGAAGGTACTGGAAGGCCAGGTACCAAACCAACACAGTAAAATAACAACATACTGGAGTGAACGATATGGAAGAAGATACAGAATAGAACCAGTGTAGAGCAGGGGTGCCATAGGCACAGTCAGAGAGTACTGTATAAACATCAGAGGACCACGGCTGTTTAACATCTTCCCAGCGAGCAAAAGAAATATTGCGAGAACAACCGTGGACTCATTCAAGAGAAAATTAGATAATTTTCTTCAAGTAGTGCCGGACCAACCGAGCTGTGGTGGATATGTGGGGCGTTGGGCCGCTCCAAGTAACAGTCTGGCGGTGCAAGCTCTCGCAAGTCAAGCCTAGCCTTGGGCCGGGCATGAACTGGTTCTTTTGCTTCGAGAGTAGAAGAACCCCATCAAGCAGGTATACGTGTAATACCAAGAACAGCTGGGGTGAGCACAGCTAGATGATCCCCGTCCAGTCACGAGATACCGTCGTGACAAATGTAGAATCCCTTGAGACATCGAATCCAACCACAATATTGGCCTCGACAAAATTGGAATCCCTAGAGCTTTGAAGAGAATTACAGAAGAAAAGACTATGGTGACCATACCCAAAACTATTGAGTCACGGTTCTTCCAACCACACTAACTTTTTCAGACTTTTAAGCTCTATCGCACCAATATCATCCATCTACAGACCAGTGGAACACAAGAACATGTTGCAAGGAACATGGCAACATGCAACAAACATTCCTGCAATGCCATACAATCCCAAAAACCACAACTCAATGACATCTTATATCCAGGAACCAACATGTCACATAATTCTTGTACGTTATGGCCCTCAGTGTTGACAGGGAGGGTGAGGTTGGCACTGCACAATCACTGCCAAAATCAATTTGCAATTTGTCTCATATTTGTGGGGGAAAACCTGACTCCAATAACTAATAATTAAATATATACTTCGATAGCTATGAAGGACCACCACTTTTTGAGAAAAAGTGGAAAACAAAACAAAGCAATGGTAAAAATGATCCCAAGAACTAGTGTCCTATGGATCTTAGTGAAACTGTGTTTCTGATATAAATGGAGTCAAATTAACTTACACAAAATTGGGGGGTTACATGCTAAAAGATTAATATATCCCTAGCATTATTCTGGTGCTGGTTCTTCACCAGAGTAAATAAAATATGAAAGTTAATAAGATTGATTATATAACATTAATTGGAGGTAAATGCTCCTCAATATACTACTGAAATGTTGAACAGTGTCAGTAAATCATAGGTTAGTATAATTGATCACTTTTAGAAACTACTACTGTAATTACAGAGTTATTGCTACAGATAAAAGGGACAGCATTAGCTGTAAATCTACTGAGGTGTAATCAGTTGCTACGCTCCAACGACGACGTGTTGCATAGGGTAAATTGTTGCACGGAACGGTGGGAAGCCTAGCACCTCGGTTGCCGTCGCCTTGGTACTGAAAGGCAATTACATTGTAGAAATCTTCTACATAATAAGTAACTACAAATAAATCCTAAATCATGAGGATAACTGTAGGAAATTTCAGCCAATATCTGTGCAATTTATATTCAAGCACTATAAATTTCTTCAAGAGAGAAATAATGCAAATAATCATCTATTTAGATTGTAAAATTACTCAAGACACGTACGGGATTTGTTTTTTTGTTCTACGGCCTAACGACAACTAGCCTAAATGTTAATTGTGGCCACATAATAACAAAAAGGTAAACCTAGCTGCCGAGCCGCGTGTTCGTTGATGTGGAGACTTGAGCAATTCTTCGTCCTCCACCTGCTGCTTGAAAGGCGTTGACTTTGGAATTGCTCATATACTAGTATGGGACACGGCTATTGTGCCAGATAACGTGGCACCGCTCTACTGGTCGTTGGAGCGAAATAAATGGGATCAAAACGTCGCTCTGCTACACGCTGTCAATGGCGTCCGCGTCGTGCTCTCTCGTTCTCGTATCTGGTGACGCTCTCCCGTCTTCCTCCTCTTCCTTATTGCGCATGCGCGGCTCTCGATAGACATCTCGAGCGTAAATGTATATGTATATATCGCAATTGACTAAGCAAGGAAGAGGTAGTGACGAGTATTAATATCACATTAAATTCTTCTGTGATAAAATAGAATTTCTCGTAACATAAATTGACTTATTAAAGTTGTGCAGCCAATCGAGAAAATTTAAAGTAAAATCATTTACATCAAAGTAATTTCCTCTAGAATGTTTGATATCAACTAAATAAGGAAGTTCCAGTAAGTAGTAGTATACTACGAAATTAAACTTATTAGTAAGTAACTAATTTTTAGTAAAGGAAATGATAAACTGGACTCTTGTTATAAATCCAACTAAATGTGGAGAGAATTCATGTTACTGCCTGTCGTTCCTCACGTCGTCACTCTGACTAGGAAGAAGCTGGCAGTGAATAAATCATGATAATAATTAAATCTACGAGTTAGTAATTTTAGTAACTACTTTGGTTAATACAAAGGTTGTATAAAATACAAAGATGTATAAAACTGTTGGTTATTTCCCAACTTGCACCTCACTTCCTTTCACTTGTGTTCCCTTATGCATGAAGTATAATGAAGTTTCTTTCTACAATTTCCACAAATTTCACTCCCTACGTTTCTTCCCTACAATGGTGACTTCGAAAATCCCAATCAATCTCTTCATGAATAAGGTCCGCCATAACTAGAATTTTAGCACTCATTCTGTGTGCATGCTTTGTTCCCACCAAACATTTTCGCGTTATCGAAATGTTTAAAAAACGACATTCTACTGTTTTCGTAACATTTAAATTATATTTTATCTACGTGTTTTGAGAATTTGTAAAGACGAGTATAAAACGTGAGGTCAAAAAGTTTTAATAAAACGTGTTTTAAATGTTACGATATAACGTTTTGGAGCAAAGGTTTTTAAAATGTTAATTCTAATTATTACTTATTGGATTCATTAGGTATTATTATCTCTATTGCATTTGAAAGATAGAGAAAGTGAGAGGAGAGAGAGACGAGATGAGGGGAAAGAGAAAAAGAGAGAGAGAATGTGAGAGAGAGAGCAAGAGAGAGAGAAGAGAGGTAGAAGAAGAGAAAGAGAAGAAGAGAGAGAGAGAAGAAGAAGAGAAAGAGGAGTGAGAGAGAAGGATAAAGAGAGCGAGAGAAGAGAGAGGGAGTAGAGATTGAGACTGATAGAGAAGGAGAGAGAGAGAGAGAGAGAGAGAGAGAGAGAGAGAGAGAGAGAGAGAGAGAGAGAGAGAGAGAGAGAGAGAGAGAGAGAGAGAGAGAGAGAGAGAGAGAGAGAGAAGAGAGAGAGAGAGAGAGAGAGAGAGAGAGAGAGAGAGAGAGAGAGAGAGAGAGAGAGAGAGAGAGAGAGAGAGAGAGAGAGAGAGAGAGAGAGAGAGAGAGAAAGAGAGAGAGAGACATACAGAGAGAGAGAGATGAGAGAGGGGAGAGAGGAGATAGGAGAAAGAGAGAGAGAGGGAAGACAGAGACGGACGGGGGGAGAGAAAAGAAAGAGAGAGAGGAGGGATGGAGAGAGAGGGGAGAGAGGGGAGAGAGAGGGGAGAGAGAGGAGAGAGAGAGAGAGAGAGAGAGAGAGAGAGAGAGAGAGAGAGAGAGAGAGACAGAGACAGAGAGAGACAGAGAGAGACAGAGAGAGACAGAGAGACAGAGACAGAGAGAGAGAGAAAGGGAAGAGAGAGGGAAGAAGAAGAGAGAGAGAAGTGAAGTGAAGAGAAGATAAGAGAGAAGAGAGACAGTGTCAGAGGGGCAGAGACAGGAGGGCAGATGCAGAGAGGCATAGGCAGAAAGGCAGAGGCAGAAAGGCTGAGACAGAGAGGCAGAAACAGAGAAGCAGAGAGATAGGGACTGAGAGGAAGAGGCAGAGACGCAAAAACACACAGCCGCAATACGAAAAGGACATCGCAAACATGGCAAAGATTCAACCTAAGTTGCTGTACAGCCCCTTCAGGAGAAAAACAACAGTACAGGAACTAGTAATCCTCTCTCGCCCTTGCCCTCTCCCTCTCTCGCCCTCTTCCCCTCCCTCGCTTCACCCCCTTACCTCGCCCTCCCCCCTCCCTAGTCCTCTACCCCACCTTCGCCCTCTGCCTCTCTCTCGCCCTCTTCCCCTCTCCCCCTCCCTCGCCTCCCCCCCTAACTCGCCCCCCCCCTCCATCGCCCTCACCCCCTCCCTCGCCCTCTCCCCCTCCCTCGCCCTCCCCCTCCCTTGCCCTATCCCCCCTCCCTCGCCCACTCCCCCTCTCCCCTCTCTCGCCCTCTCCCCCTATCTCGCTCCCCCCCCTCTCTCTCTCTCTCTCTCTCTCTCTCTCTCTCTCTCTCTCTCTCTCTCTCTCTCTCTCTCTCTCTCTCTCTCTCTCTCTCTCTCTCTCTCTCTCTCCCTCTCTCTCTCTCTCTCTCTCTCTCTCTCTCTCTCTCTCTCTCTCTCTCTCTCTCTCTCTCTCTCTCTCTCTCTCTCTCTTTTCCTCTACCCCCCCTGCCTAACCCTATCAAAACATATCAGGAAATGGGACAAAGATGGCAGGAGGGCGCACCAGGGACACAGGGAATAGTCAAATTGACCAAATGAAGGAAATGTTAGCCCAAGTTTTGGAGGAATTCAGGAGGGAGATGCATAAAATGAAGAATACAATTAACAACCTGCAAAGTGAGCTGACAGCAGCAAGGGAGGAGATCAAATCCCTCACAGAGAAAAATAATGAGACTTAGCAATCAGATAATTATTCAAAGGGAAGATGGAATTATCGCATTGGAAGGAAATGCCTCTGTACCTGAAACATTTGCGGGATTACTGAGAAAGAGCTCAGAAGCAATCGACACAATGAGGGAGGTAGCAATGCAAGCAGCTACCTCACAGGAAGCAGCAAGATGCACCAGTCAGCTGCTGGAAAGAAAAAGGTCAGTGATAGCTGTAGGCATCAAAGAACAGGAAGGATCCAACAGGCAAGAATGGAATAGCATGGACAGAGAGGCAGTAAATGGGTTACAAAAAGGGTTAAGGATAGATGGGGTTGAACAAAACATTGAAAAGGTTTTTAGGTTGGGCTGGTACAACAATGGACAAAGACCGCCTGGTGAAGATAGTGTTTGCAAAGGAGACCACGAGGGAGGATATTCTAGAAAGGAAGAGTCATCTGCAGTATGCGGAAGAATACAAAAAAGTATTCCTCCAGAGGGGCAGGACGAAGGAGGAGAGAACTAGGGCAACAGAGGCAAGGAGGAAGCGCAGGGAGAGGGGAACAAACCAGGAAATCACAGCCGCCAACACAACAGTCCTAGAGACAAGAGGGGAACTCACAACAAGCATCCCAGCAACACCAAAGGGGAGGGCAACACCACCACCCTCCTCTGCATAGAAACCCTCCCTTCCCCTCACCTTACCAGCTGCGCCCACCCAAATGCTCACTCAATCCTCCCTCCTCCCCCCACCCCATTCCGACCATGTCACCCCTCCCCCATCCCCACCATATCCCCCCTACCCCCTTCCCCCCCTGTCCCCCTTCCCCCTTCATCTTATACCCTCCCTATCTCTCCTCCCTCCCTCACCCCTGTATTAAAAAAAAAGAACCAGACAAATCCTCATCTGCTACGTAACATTGCACAGATGCATATAGAAGCAAACATGGCATCCGACAGCTTCACATACTTCTCAGATGGATCAATAGTCCAACAAAGACATGAAACCGGAGCTGCAGTTAAAGAAGAAAAATCTGTAAATAGGTGGAGGCTCTCAAAAGGGTGTTTGACTTTACAAACAGAGATGCTAGCTATTCAAATGGCTTTGGAACATGCTCTTGCTGAACACCAACAACATGTTATCATACATACAGATTCGAGAACCGCCTTTGAAATCTTGGAACAAGAACACATATATGACAACATATTCAAATGTCATATCATTAATGCAAACACTCAAACGACAAGGTCGACGGGTACTTATCAACTGGGTGCCAAGTCATGTGGGAATAATAGGAAATGACATTGCAGACGAAGCTGCAAAACTTGCAACTAAGAGAAGAAATTTAGACATTTACATACCACAGAGTCTATCACAGTTTAAGAAAGTAATTAGATACAGAGCAATGCAAAAGATGTACAGTGACCACAACACAGCAGTTGCAACATCAGGATCTATGGGTTGGTACAAGAATTCAACCAACTACGAACCACTTAGTTTGATGAAAGGGAGCAGTAGAGAAACAGAAGTACACTTACATCGCATCAGGCTTGGATACCCATGTGCATGGAGAATAGGCTTACAGGTTTCAGAAGATGAGAGGAAATGTCAACACTGTGAGAAATGCCTGACAGACCACTGGAACATTATCTAACACAGTACACAGTTACAAACCCATTAAGATCTCAACTTAGATTCAACAGAGCAGAAGATGTTGTTAAACACATATGGCAAAATCTTACTGAAGCGACCATACAAGTAATAAATACTCATACCGCCCAAGTAAAACAGAAACAAGCAACACTTAGTGGGCCAGCCAGAGGCTTAGGGCCCGCGCAGGAATATCCCTGGAAAAATAATATCCTCCAAGTCCTCATTACCTCCTTACCCCACACCCTACCTGTCCCCCCTTCCCTTGAACTCCCACCCAACCCCAGAATCAACTGTGGCCATGTTAACCACCTCACAGATCTTCACACCTATTGAACAGCTTCCTCCGTTAGCAGAACGCTCACGAAGAAGGAGACAAGGGAATGAATAGAAGGACTAGGGGACACAGGTGGAAGCTGAGTCCCCAAATGAGCCACAGAGACATTAGAAAGAACTTTTTCAGTGTCAGAGTAGTTAGTAAATGGAATGCACTAGGAAGTGATGTGGTGGAGGCTGACTCCATACACAGTTTCAAATGTAGATATGATAGAGCCCAGTAGGCTCAGGAATCTGTACACCTGCTGATTGACGGTTGAGAGGCGGGACCAAAGAGCCAGAGCTCAACCCCCGCAAGCACAATTAGGTGAGTACACACACACACACACACACACACACACACACACACACACACACACACACACACACACACACACACACACACACACACACACACACACACACACACACACAAACACACACAGTGGGGGGGGTGAATGTGAGCTGGAGGAGGCAGAAGTCACACTGCAGCAAGCTCCTGGAAATATCGAATTACCTAAGTATTGGGCACAGGTTGAGGGCTACAGTGGTGTCGCAGGTTACATAAAGGTTCAGGGAAGTGTAAAAGCAAATAAAATACAATAAACAAGTAAAAGTGAGTGAAAATAGCTGAGTGGAAAAGTTTGTTTTGGTTCTAGAACAAAAACAAAGATGGCCGCCGCCACCACCATCACTGGGAATGTAGACACACCAACATATGATGGTTTCAAAGGATTCTCATCACAAGATATAAGGAAAGGAGGTGTTCTTGGCAGGTTAGAGATAATTGAGGATACGCAAAAGAAGTATGAAGAAAAAGTGCTTAAATTGGAAGAGGACATGGAGCTCTTTGGAGTGAGCTTTGCACTCTAAAAGGGAGTATGCTTCAGCAAGGTAAGATTAATACTGCATTAACAGACAAGGTAACAAATCAGGAGGAGCAAATCAAGGAACTAGTGAAAGAAAATGAGGCGTGGAAAGTGAAGTGTGGTGACTTTGAAGAAATAAACAAGAAAATAGACTCGTATGGGGAACAACTCCAAGCGAGCCTAAGGGCTAACATAGAGTTAGGTAAGGATCTCCAACTGGAAACTTCACTGACAACTCACATAGAGAAGGTGAATAAAGAACTAGAAATGTATAAAGAAGAAATAAAATCGACATATGCTCAAGTTGTAAAAGAGAAAGAGACTATCAAAGAAGTGTGTTCGGATGTCAAAAGCAGAAATGACCAACAAGAAGCAGAAATGACCAACAAGAAGCAGAAATTAGGCAAGCAATTAGGAAAGAACTGGTTACCAACAGTAAACTGCTACAAAACACTGCAGATAGAACTAAGTCCATAATCATTTTTGGATGTTTAGAGAAGGAAATTTCATCTAGGGTGGACCGAGCGGCAGATGAGATGAAAATCATAGAGAAAATAGTAGGTTTAGGAGAAGGCTCAAAGGAAAATGTCAGTGATTTTAGAAAAAATAGGAAAATATGAGAAAGAAAAGAACCACCCCTTAAGGGTGACGTTTAATGGAGTGAAAAACATGATGGAAGTGCTAAGAAATGCCAGGAAATTGCAGAGTGATGAGGTTGGCAAACTTTGGTCAATATGACAAGACCTCTCCAAGGAAGACAGAGAAAAGCTGAAAATGAACCTTATTGAGGCAAAACGTCTAAATGGGGATAGAAATGAAGAAGACAGAAATTTTTTTTTCTACAAAGT